>NC_069501.1:103519862-103619862 GCF_027579735.1 Bombina bombina
CTCCTCAGATGGCCGAGAAACAGCAATATAATCTTAACTACTCCGGTTAAAATCATAAGAAAAACTCTGGTAGATTCTTCTTCAAACTCTGCCAGAGAAGTAATAACACGCTCCGGTGCTATTGTAAAATAACAAACTTTTGATTGAAGTTATAAAAACTAAGAATAATCACCATAGTCCTCTCACACCTCCTATCTAGTCTTTGGGTGCAAGAGAATGACTGGAGGTGACGTAGAGGGGAGGAGCTGTATGGCGACTCTGCTGGGTGAATCCTCTTGCACTTCCTGTGGGGGAGCAGATAATATCCCAGAAGTAATGATGACCCGTGGACTGATCACACATAACAGAAGAAAGATTTGCTATGGAGTTATCCATTACAGCCGTTAATTGTTGCATGGTAATAAGTATTGGCGCACTAGATGTACTAGGGGCCTCCTGCATGGGCAAAACTGGTGTAGACACAGTAGGAGATGATGTAGTATCATGTTTACTCCCCTCATTTGAGGAATCATCTTGGGCAATATCATTATTTGTGGCAGTACTGTCCTTACTTTGTTTGGACGCTATGGCACAATTATCACATAAATTTAAATGGGGAGACACATTGGCTTTCATACATATAGAACATAGCTTATCTGAAGGTACAGACATGTTAAACAGGCTTAAACTTGTCAACAATGCACAAAAAACGTTTTAAAATAAAACCGTTACTGTCACTTTAAATTTCAAACAGAAAACACTTTATTACTGAATATGCGAAAAAGTATGAAGGAATTGTTCAAAAATTACCAAATTTTCACCACAGTGTCAAATTTCAGAGCTTTAACCCTTAAAATAACGGAACCGGAGCCGTTTTTCAATTTAACCCCTATACAGTCCCAGATACAGTCTTTGCTAAGACCCAACCAAGCCCTGAGGGGAATACGATACCAAATGACGCCTTTTAAAAGCTTTTTCAGAGATTCTTAGATCCTCACACATGCATCTGCATGCCCTGCTCTCAAAAAACAACTTTGCATTAATGGCGCGAAAATGAGGCTCAGTCTATGACTAGAAAGGCCCCCTGACTGAAAAAGGTGTCCAATACAGTGCCTGCCGTTTTATAAACGTTCCCCAAGATTATAAATGTCAATTGTTAGCCTAAATTTGAATAATATGCACAAATAAAGCAATCGATTTAGCCCATAAAAATGTCTACCAGTTTTTTAGCCCATAATAAGCCCTTTATTCTGTTTGTTTTTGACTAAGAAAATGGCTTACCGGTCCCCATGAGGGGAAATGACAGCCTTCCAGCATTACACAGTCTTGTTAGAAATATGGCTAGTCATACCTTAAGCAGAAAAGTCTGCTAACTGTTTCCCCCAACTGAAGTTACTTTATCTCAACAGTCCTATGTGGAAACAGCAATCGATTTTAGTTACTGTCTGCTAAAATCATCTTCCTCTTACAAACAGAAATCTTCATCCTTTTCTGTTTCAGAGTAAATAGTACATACCAGCACTATTTTAAAATAACAAACACTTGATAGAAGAATAAAAACTACATTTAAACACCAAAAAACTCTTAACCATCTCCGTGGAGATGTTGTCTGTGCAATGGCAAAGAGAATGACTGGGGTGGGCGGAGCCTAGGAGGGATCATGTGACCAGCTTTGCTGGGACTCTTTGCCATTTCCTGTTGGGGAAGAGAATATCCCACAAGTAAGGATGACGCCGTGGACCGGACACACCAATGTTGGAGAAAAATATCTATTTGTACATATTCAAGTACATGTTCAGTAAGGGCGGCATATAAACTCTATCACAAATATTTTTCCTTTTGGTCACACCAGTACGTAACTACCTTAAAAAAGTAACTATAATTTTCATACACAAAAAGAGAGAAGCGGTACAAACCTAAATGTGTTTTGTGTTACTAAAATATAACTTTTATTAGTTACAAATAAAATGGGAAAAACAACCTTTAAAAACATTCTCCTATATTAGGAAATGGCAACACTGAGAAATAGCAGTTCTCCTATACATATGAAATGTGATAAGTTTGGCAGAGTGTAGGTGTTCACAGCTAGTAATAGGAAAACTATGAACTAGAGATTTTGAAACATCCAGGTTAAGTTTGACCATTGGAAAGGGATATATAAGTAATACTAATGTTTCTAATTAGTTCATAAGTTAATTTATAGCCCGTGGGCGGCTACAGGTTATAAATTAACTTATAAACTAATTAGAAACATTAGTATTACTTATATATCGCTTTCCAATGGTCAAACATAGCATGGATTCTAACAGGAACTGAAAAGCTAATAAATTCATAATGGAATTACAGGAAAAGGGGACAAAATAAAAAATGAAAGTATATTGCAGACTATGTTTTATATATACGATTTATCATTTTATATTACCATCTCAAAGTGTTTAATGTCCCTTTAATAAAAGCAATAACAGTTATAGTTAAAGCCTTTTACTATGCACACAACTGGCGGAGCATACAGCTGTGGGTTGTGTACACATTTACTAAATGTTCACAATCCATACCATCATCAGCACAGTGAGCAGCAGCAATTAAATAAATGGGAGTGCATGTAACACTAGTAAATAGGAGTGCATGTAACACTAGTAAATGGGAAGTGCATGTAACACTAGTAAATGGGAGTGCATGTAACACTAGTAAATAGGAGTGCATGTAACACTAGTAAATGGGGAGTGCATGTAACACTAGTAAATGGGAGTGCATGTAACATTAGTAAATAGGAGTGCATGTAACACTAGTAAATAGGAGTGCATGTAACACTAGTAAATGGGGAGTGCATGTAACACTAGTAAATGGGGAGTGCATGTAACACTAGTAAATGGGGAGTGCATGTAACACTAGTAAATGGGAGTGCATGTAACACCAGTAAATGGGAGTGCATGTAACACTAGTAAATAGGAGTGCATGTAACACTAGTAAATAGGAGTGCATGTAACACTAGTAAATGGGGAGTGCATGTAACACTAGTAAATGGGAGTGCATGTAACACTAGTAAATGGGGAGTGCATGTAACACTAGTAAATAGGAGTGCATGTAACACTAGTAAATGGGGAGTGCATGTAACACTAGTAAATGGGGAGTGCATGTAACACTAGTAAATGGGGAGTGCATGTAACACTAGTAAATGGGGAGTGCATGTAACACTAGTAAATGGGGAGTGCATGTAACACTAGTAAATGGGGAGTGCATGTAACACTAGTAAATGGGGAGTGCATGTAATACTAGTAAATGGGGAGTGCATGTAACACTAGTAAATGGGGAGTGCATGTAACACTAGTAAATGGGGAGTGCATGTAACACTAGTAAAAGGGAGTGCATGTAACACTAGTAAATGGGAGTGCATGTAACACTAGTAAATGGGAAGTGCATGTAACACTAGTAAATGGGAAGTGCATGTAACACTAGTAAATGGGGAGTGCATGTAACACTAGTAAATGGGGAGTGCATGTAACACTAGTAAAAGGGAGTGCATGTAACACTAGTAAATGGGAGTGCATGTAACACTAGTAAATGGGAAGTGCATGTAACACTAGTAAATGGGGAGTGCATGTAACACTAGTAAAAGGGAGTGCATGTAACACTAGTAAATGGGGAGTGCATGTAACACTAGTAAAAGGGAGTGCATGTAACACTAGTAAATGGGAGTGCATGTAACACTAGTAAATGGGAAGTGCATGTAACACTAGTAAATGGGGAGTGCATGTAACACTAGTAAAAGGGAGTGCATGTAACACTAGTAAATAGGAGTGCATGTAACACTAGTAAATGAGAATGCATGTAACACTAGTAAATGGGGAGTGCATGTAACACTAGTAAATGGGGAGTGCATGTAACACTAGTAAAAGGGAGTGCATGTAACACTAGTAAATGGGAGTGCATGTAACACTAGTAAAAGGGAGTGCATGTAACACTAGTAAAAGGGAGTGCATGTAACACTAGTAAATAGGAGTGCATGTAACACTAGTAAATGAGAATGCATGTAACACTAGTAAATAGGGAGTGCATGTAACACTAGTAAATGGGGAGTGCATGTAACACTAGTAAAAGGGAGTGCATGTAACACTAGTAAATGGGAGTGCATGTAACACTAGTAAAAGGGAGTGCATGTAACACTAGTAAAAGGGAGTGCATGTAACACTAGTAAATGGGAAGTGCATGTAACACTAGTAAATGGGAAGTGCATGTAACACTAGTAAATAGGAGTGCATGTAACACTAGTAAATAGGAGTGCATGTAACACTAGTAAATGGGGAGTGCATGTAACACTAGTAAATGGGAGTGCATGTAACACTAGTAAATGGGAGTGCATGTAACACTAGTAAATAGGAGTGCATGTAACACTAGTAAATGGGAGTGCATGTAACACTAGTAAATGGGAGTGCATGTAACACTAGTAAATGGGAGTGCATGTAACACTAGTAAATGGGAGTGCATGTAACACTAGTAAATGGGAAGTGCATGTAACACTAGTAAATGGGAGTGCATGTAACACTAGTAAATAGGAGTGCATGTAACACTAGTAAATAGGAGTGCATGTAACACTAGTAAATGGGGAGTGCATGTAACACTAGTAAATAGGAGTGCATGTAACACTAGTAAATAGGAGTGCATGTAACACTAGTAAATGGGGAGTGCATGTAACACTAGTAAATGGGGAGTGCATGTAACACTAGTAAATGGGGAGTGCATGTAACACTAGTAAATGGGGAGTGCATGTAACACTAGTAAATGGGGAGAGCATGTAACACTAGTAAATGGGGAGTGCATGTAATACTAGTAAATGGGGAGTGCATGTAACACCAGTAAATGGGGAGTGCATGCAACACTAGTAAATGGGGAGTGCATGCAACACTAGTAAATGGGGAGTGCATGTAACACTAGTAAATAGGAGTGCATGTAACACTAGTAAATGGGAGTGCATGTAACACTAGTAAATGGGAGTGCATGTAACACTAGTAAATGGGAGTGCATGTAACACTAGTAAATGGGAGTGCATGTAACACTAGTAAATGGGAAGTGCATGTAACACTAGTAAATGGGAGTGCATGTAACACTAGTAAATAGGAGTGCATGTAACACTAGTAAATAGGAGTGCATGTAACACTAGTAAATGGGGAGTGCATGTAACACTAGTAAATAGGAGTGCATGTAACACTAGTAAATAGGAGTGCATGTAACACTAGTAAATGGGGAGTGCATGTAACACTAGTAAATGGGGAGTGCATGTAACACTAGTAAATGGGGAGTGCATGTAACACTAGTAAATGGGGAGTGCATGTAACACTAGTAAATGGGGAGAGCATGTAACACTAGTAAATGGGGAGTGCATGTAATACTAGTAAATGGGGAGTGCATGTAACACCAGTAAATGGGGAGTGCATGCAACACTAGTAAATGGGGAGTGCATGTAACACTAGTAAAAGGGAGTGCATGTAACACTAGTAAATGGGGAGTGCATGCAACACTAGTAAATGGGGAGTGCATGTAACACTAGTAAAAGGGAGTGCATGTAACACTAGTAAATGGGGAGTGCATGTAACACTAGTAAATGGGGAGTGCATGTAACACTAGTAAATGGGGAGTGCATGTAACACTAGTAAATGGGGAGTGCATGTAACACTAGTAAATGGGGAGTGCATGTAACACTAGTAAATGGGGAGTGCATGTAACACTAGTAAAAGGGAGTGCATGTAACACTAGTAAATGGGGAGTGCATGTAACACTAGTAAATGGGGAGTGCATGTAACACTAGTAAAAGGGAGTGCATGTAACACTAGTAAATGGGAGTGCATGTAACACTAGTAAATGGGGAGTGCATGTAACACTAGTAAATGGGGAGTGCATGTAACACTAGTAAATGGGGAGTGCATGTAACACTAGTAAATGGGGAGTGCATGTAACACTAGTAAATGGGGAGTGCATGTAACACTAGTATATGGGGAGTGCATGTAACACTAGTATATGGGGAGTGCATGTAACACTAGTAAAAGGGAGTGCATGTAACACTAGTAAATGGGGAGTGCATGTAACACTAGTATATGGGAGTGCATGTAACACTAGTAAATGGGAGTGCATGTAACACCAGTAAATGGGAGTGCATGTAACACCAGTAAATGGGAGTGCATGTAACACCAGTAAATGGGAGTGCATGTAACACCAGTAAATGGGAGTGCATGTAACACCAGTAAATGGGAGTGCATGCAACACCAGTAAATGGGAGTGCATGCAACACCAGTAAATGAGAGTGCATGTAACACAGTAAATGAGAGTGCATGTAACAAAGTAAATGAGAGTGCATGTAACACAGTAAATGAGAGTGCATGTAACACCAGTAAATGGGAGTGCATGTCACACTAGTAAATGGGAGTGCATGTCACACCAGTAAATGGGAGTGCATGTAACACCAGTAAATGGGAGTGCAAGCAACACCAGTAAATGAGAGTGCATGTAACACTAGTAAATAGGAATAAATGAGAGTGCATGTAACACTAGTAAATGGGAGTGCATGTCACACCAGTAAATGAGAGTGCATGTAACACCAGTAAATGTGAGTGCATGTAACACCAGTAAATGGGAGTGCATGTAACACCAGTAAATGGGAGTGCATGTAACACCAGTAAATGGGAGTGCATGTAACACCAGTAAATGGGAGTGCATGTAACACCAGTAAATGGGAGTGCATGTAACACCAGTAAATGGGAGTGCATGCAACACCAGTAAATGGGAGTGCATGCAACAACAGTAAATGAGAGTGCATGTAACACAGTAAATGAGAGTGCATGTAACAAAGTAAATGAGAGTGCATGTAACAAAGTAAATGAGAGTGCATGTAACACAGTAAATGAGAGTGCATGTAACACCAGTAAATGAGAGTGCATGTCACACTAGTAAATGGGAGTGCATGTCACACTAGTAAATGGGAGTGCATGTCACACTAGTAAATGGGAGTGCATGTCACACCAGTAAATGGGAGTGCATGTCACACCAGTAAATGGGAGTGCATGTAACACAGTAAATGAGAGTGCATGTAACACCAGTAAATGGGAGTGCATGTCACACTAGTAAATGGGAGTGCATGTCACACCAGTAAATGGGAGTGCATGTAACACCAGTAAATGGGAGTGCAAGCAACACCAGTAAATGAGAGTGCATGTAACACTAGTAAATAGGAATAAATGAGAGTGCATGTAACACTAGTAAATGGGGAGTGCATGTAACACCAGTAAATGGGAGTGCAAGCAACACCAGTAAATGAGAGTGCATGTAACACTAGTAAATAGGAATAAATGAGAGTGCATGTAACACTAGTAAATGGGAGTGCATGTAACACTAGTAAATGGGAGTGCATGTCACACCAGTAAATGGGAGTGCATGTAACACCAGTAAATGGGAGTGCAAGCAACACCAGTAAATGAGAGTGCATGTAACACTAGTAAATAGGAATAAATGAGAGTGCATTTAACACTAGTAAATAGGAGTGCACGTAACACTAGTAAATGAGAATGCACGTAACAATAGTAAATGAGAGTGCATGTAACACAGTAAATGGGAGTGCATGTAACACTAGTTAATGAGAGTGCATGTAACACTAGTAAATGAGAGTGCATGTAACACTAGTAAATGGGGAGTGCATGTAACACTAGTAAATGGGGAGTGCATGTAACACTAGTAAAAGGGAGTGCATGTAACACTAGTAAATCGGGAGTGCATGTAACACTAGTAAATGGGGAGTGCATGTAACACTAGTAAATGGGGAGTGCATGTAACACTAGTAAATGGGGAGTGCATGTAACACTAGTAAATGGGGAGTGCATGTAACACTAGTAAAAGGGAGTGCATGTAACACTAGTAAATGGGGAGTGCATGTAACACTAGTAAATGGGGAGTGCATGTAACACTAGTAAATGGGGAGTGCATGTAACACTAGTAAATGGGGAGTGCATGTAACACTAGTAAATGGGGAGTGCATGTAACACTAGTAAATGGGGAGTGCATGTAACACTAGTAAATGGGGAGTGCATATAACACTAGTAAATGGGGAGTGCATGTAACACTAGTAAATGGGAGTGCATGTAACACTAGTAAATGGGGAGTGCATGTAACACTAGTAAATGGGGAGTGCATGTAACACTAGTAAATGGGGAGTGCATGTAATACTAGTAAATGGGGAGTGCATGTAACACTAGTAAATGGGGAGTGCATGTAACACTAGTAAATGGGGAGTGCATGTAACACTAGTAAAAGGGAGTGCATGTAACACTAGTAAATGGGGAGTGCATGTAACACTAGTAAATGGGGAGTGCATGTAACACTAGTAAAAGGGAGTGCATGTAACACTAGTAAAAGGAAGTGCATGTAACACTAGTAAATGGGGAGTGCATGTAACACTAGTAAATGGGGAGTGCATGTAACACTAGTAAATAGGAGTGCATGTAACACCAGTAAATGGGTGTGCATGTAACACTAGTAAAAGGGAGTGCATGTAACACTAGTAAATGGGGAGTGCATGTAACACTAGTATATGGGAGTGCATGTAACACTAGTAAATGGGAGTGCATGTAACACCAGTAAATGGGAGTGCATGTAACACCAGTAAATGGGAGTGCATGTAACACCAGTAAATGGGAGTGCATGTAACACCAGTAAATGGGAGTGCATGTAACACCAGTAAATGGGAGTGCATGCAACACCAGTAAATGGGAGTGCATGTAACACAGTAAATGAGAGTGCATGTAACACCAGTAAATGAGAGTGCATGTAACACCAGTAAATGGGAGTGCATGTCACACTAGTAAATGGGAGTGCATGTCACACCAGTAAATGGGAGTGCATGTAACACCAGTAAATGAGAGTGCATGTAACACTAGTAAATAGGAATAAATGAGAGTGCATGTAACACTAGTAAATGGGAGTGCATGTCACACCAGTAAATGAGAGTGCATGTAACACTAGTAAATAGGAATAAATGAGAGTGCATGTAACACTAGTAAATGGGGAGTGCATGTAACACCAGTAAATGGGAGTGCAAGCAACACCAGTAAATGAGAGTGCATGTAACACTAGTAAATAGGAATAAATGAGAGTGCATGTAACACTAGTATATGGGGAGTGCATGTAACACTAGTAAATGGGGAGTGCATGTAATACTAGTAAATAGGAGTGCATGTAACACTAGTAAATGAGAATGCACGTAACAATAGTAAATGAGAGTGCATGTAAGACAGTAAATGGGAGTGCATGTAACACTAGTTAATGAGAGTGCATGTAACACTAGTAAATGAGAGTGCATGTAACACTAGTAAATGGGGAGTGCATGTAACACTAGTAAATGAGAGTGCATGTAACACTAGTAAATGGGGAGTGCATGTAACACTAGTAAATGGGGAGTGCATGTAACACTAGTAAATGGGAGTGCATGTAACACTAGTAAATGGGAGTGCATGTAACACTAGTAAATGAGAGTGCATGTAACACAGTAAATGAGAGTGCATGTAACACCAGTAAATGGGAGTGCATGTAACACTAGTAAATGGGGAGTGCATGTAACACTAGTAAATGGGGAGTGCATGTAACACTAGTAAATGGGGAGTGCATGTAACACTAGTAAATGGGGAGTGCATGTAACACTAGTAAAAGGGAGTGCATGTAACACTAGTAAATGGGGAGTGCATGTAACACTAGTAAATGGGGAGTGCATGTAACACTAGTAAATGGGGAGTGCATGTAACACTAGTAAATGGGGAGTGCATGTAACACTAGTAAATGGGGAGTGCATGTAACACTAGTAAATGGGAGTGCATGTAACACTAGTAAATGGGGAGTGCATGTAACACTAGTAAATGGGGAGTGCATGTAACACTAGTAAATGGGGAGTGCATGTAACACTAGTAAATGGGGAGTGCATGTAACACTAGTAAATGGGGAGTGCATGTAACACTAGTAAATGGGGAGTGCATGTAACACTAGTAAATGGGGAGTGCATGTAACACTAGTAAATGGGGAGTGCATGTAACACTAGTAAAAGGGAGTGCATGTAACACTAGTAAATGGGGAGTGCATGTAACACTAGTAAATGGGGAGTGCATGTAACACTAGTAAATGGGGAGTGCATGTAACACTAGTAAATGGGGAGTGCATGTAACACTAGTAAAAGGGAGTGCATGTGACACTAGTAAATGGGGAGTGCATGTAACACTAGTAAATGGGGAGTGCATGTAACACTAGTAAATGGGGAGTGCATGTAACACTAGTAAATGGGGAGTGCATGTAACACTAGTAAATGGGGAGTGCATGTAACACTAGTAAATGGGGAGTGCATGTAACACTAGTAAATGGGGAGTGCATGTAACACTAGTAAATGGGGAGTGCATGTAACACTAGTAAATGGGGAGTGCATGTAACACTAGTATATGGGGAGTGCATGTAACACTAGTATATGGGGAGTGCATGTAACACCAGTAAATGGGAGTGCATGTAACACTAGTAAAAGGGAGTGCATGTAACACTAGTAAATGGGGAGTGCATGTAACACTAGTATATGGGAGTGCATGTAACACTAGTAAATGGGAGTGCATGTAACACTAGTTAATGGGAGTGCATGTAACACTAGTAAATGGGAGTGCATGTAACACTAGTAAATGGGAGTGCATGTAACACTAGTAAATGAGAGTGCATGTAACACAGTAAATGAGAGTGCATGTAACACCAGTAAATGGGAGTGCATGTAACACTAGTAAATGGGAGTGCATGTAACACAGTAAATGGGAGTGCATGTAACACAGTAAATGGGAGTGCATGTAACACTAGTAAATGAAAGTGCATGTAACACTAGTAAATGAGAGTGCATGTAACACTAGTAAATGAGAGTGCATGTCACACTAGTAAATAGGAGTGCATGTAACACTAGTAAATGGGAGTGCATGTAACACCAGTAAATGTGAGTGCATGTAACACCAGTAAATGGGAGTGCAAGCAACACCAGTAAATGAGAGTGCATGTAACACTAGTAAATAGGAATAAATGAGAGTGCATGTAACACTAGTAAATAGGAGTGCATGTAACACTAGTAAATGAGAATGCATGTAACACTAGTAAATGAGAGTGCATGTAACACAGTAAATGGGAGTGCATGTAACACTAGTTAATGAGAGTGCATGTAACACTAGTAAATGAGAGTGCATGTAACACTAGTAAATGGGAGTGCATGTAACACTAGTAAATAGGAGTGCATGTAACACTAGTAAATAGGAGTGCATGTAACACAAGTAAATGAGAGTGCATGTAACACTAGTAAATGGGGAGTGCATGTAACACTAGTAAATGAGAGTGCATGTAACATTAGTAAATGGGAGTGCATGTAACACAGTAAATGAGAGTGCATGTAACACCAGTAAATGGGAGTGCATGTAACACTAGTAAATGGGAGTGCATGTAACACAGTAAATGGGAGTGCATGTAACACAGTAAATGGGAGTGCATGTAACACCAGTAAATGAGAGTGCATGTAACACAGTAAATGGGAGTGCATGTAACACCAGTAAATGGGAGTGCATGTAACACCAGTAAATGGGAGTGCATGTAACACCAGTAAATGGGAGTGCGTGTAACACTAGTAAATAGGAGTGCATTTAACACTAGTAAAAGGGAGTGCATGTAACACCAGTAAATGGGAGTGCATGTAACACTAGTAAATGGGAGTGCATGTAACACTAGTAAATGGGAGTGCATGTAACACTAGTAAATGGGGAGTGCATGTAACACTAGTAAATGGGGAGTGCATGTAACACTAGTAAATGGGGAGTGCATGTAACACTAGTAAATGGGAGTGCATGTAACACTAGTAAATGGGGAGTGCATGTAACACTAGTAAATGGGAGTGCATGTAACACTAGTAAATGGGGAGTGCATGTAACACTAGTAAATGGGAGTGCATGTAACACTAGTAAATGGGGAGTGCATGTAACACCAGTAAATGGGGAGTGCATGTAACACCAGTAAATGGGAGTGCGTGTAACACTAGTAAATGGGAGTGCATGTAACACTAGTAAATGAGAGTGCATGTAACACCAGTAAATGGGAGTGCGTGTAACACTAGTAAATGGGAGTGCATTTAACACTAGTAAAAGGGAGTGCATGTAACACCAGTAAATGGGAGTGCATGTAACACTAGTAAATAGGAGTGCATGTAACACTAGTAAATGAGAGTGCGTGTAACACTAGTAAATGGGAGTGCATGTAACACTAGTAAATAGGAGTGCATGTAACACTAGTAAATGAGAGTGCGTGTAACACTAGTAAATAGGAGTGCATGTAACACTAGTAAATGAGAGTGCATGTAACACCAGTAAATGGGAGTGCATGTAACACTAGTAAATAGGAGTGCATGTAACACTAGTAAATGGGAGTGCATGTAACACCAGTAAATGGGAGTGCATGTAACACTAGTAAATGGGAGTGCATGTAACACTAGTAAATAGGAGTGCATGTAACACTAGTAAATAGGAGTGCATGTAACACTAGTAAATAGGAGTGCATTTAACACTAGTAAAAGGGAGTGCATGTAACACCAGTAAATGGGAGTGCATGTAAGACCAGTAAATGAGAGTGCATGTAACACCAGTAAATGAGAGTGCATGTAACACCAGTAAATGGGAGTGCATGTAACACCAGTAAATGAGAGTGCATGTAACACCAGTAAATGAGAGTGCATGTAACACCAGTAAAAAAGAGTGCATGTAACACTAGTAAATAGGAATAAATGAGAGTGCATGTAACACTAGTAAATAGGAATAAACGAGAGTGCATGTAACACTAGTAAATGAGAGTGCATGTAACACTAGTAAACAGTAATAAACGAGAGTGCATGTAACACTAGTAAATGGGAGTGCATGTAACACTAGTAAATGGGAGTGCATGTAACACTAGTAAATGGGAGTGCATGTAACACTAGTAAATGGGGAGTGCATGTAACACCAGTAAAAAAGAGTGCATGTAACACTAGTAAATAGGAATAAATGAGAGTGCATGTAACACTAGTAAATAGGAATAAACGAGAGTGCATGTAACACTAGTAAATGAGAGTGCATGTAACACTAGTAAACAGTAATAAACGAGAGTGCATGTAACACTAGTAAATGGGAGTGCATGTAACACTAGTAAATGGGAGTGCATGTAACACTAGTAAATAGGAATAAATGAGAGTGCATGTAACACTAGTAAATAGGAATAAATGAGAGTGCATGTAACACTAGTAAATAGGAATAAATAAGAGTGCATGTAACACTAGTAAATAGGAATAAATAAGAGTGCATGTAACACTAGTAAATGAGAGTGCATGTAACACTAGTAAATAGGAGTGAATGTAACACCAGTAAATGGGAGTGCATGTAACACAAGTAAACGAGAGTGCATGTAACACTAGTAAATAGGAATAAATTGGAGTGCATGTAACACAAGTAAATGGGAGTGCATGTAACACTAGTAAATAGGAATAAATTGGAGTGCATGTAACACAAGTAAATGGGAGTGGATGTAACACTAGTAAATGGGAGTGCATGTAACACTAGTAAATAGGAATAAATGAGAGTGCATGTAACACTAGTAAATGAGAGTGCATGTAACACTAGTAAATGGGAGTGCATGTAACACTAGTAAATGAGAGTGCATGTAACACTAGTAAACAGTAATAAACGAGAGTGCATGTAACACTAGTAAATGGGAGTGCATGTAACACAAGTAAACGAGAGTGCATGTAACACTAGTAAATAGGAATAAATTGGAGTGCATGTAACACAAGTAAATGGGAGTGCATGTAACACTAGTAAATAGGAATAAATTGGAGTGCATGTAACACAAGTAAATGGGAGTGCATGTAACACTAGTAAATAGGAATAAATGAGAGTGCATGTAACACTAGTAAATAGGAATAAATGAGAGTGCATGTAACACCGGGACATACGCTCCCCCCAAGTCATGCGCACGGTAGCAGCTATAATAAAAACAGTGACCCCTTTTACATTAAACTTTTTTGCAAAAATGTTTTTATATGAAAGGGAAATGCATTTAGAATCTATCTAGAACAGAGGTGCACAAGCTTTAAATTTATAGGAGGGCCAGGCACTAATGGCACCTTACACTATACTCGCACTTATCCCAATGATAAAGTCTCAAATGGATTATAACAACATTGTAATTATTTAAAATTAGATAGGAAATTGCTTGTTATCAATGAATTAAATTAAACTTTGCATATACACTACAGAAATGTATAAAAATGCACATACATGAGTTACTTAATGAGAAGTGTGGTTGTTTTTTTTAATAGCAAATGAATAACGTCTGTTTCTGGCCAGTGGTGCTGAGGGCCACATAAAAACCCTTGGCAGGTCGGATGTCATTTCCCGTATGTTTGTTACATGCACTTTTTTGGTAACTAAATAAATCAATCACTGAATACATAAAGCACTTCTGAGATGGGCTTTCTAACCTTAGCTTTACTTTGGGCCTTGTTAAATCTCTTCTTCTTCCACACTGCAGCAACAGCTGCAATGAGCTGAACTCCCAGGTGTCCGGTCAGCGGGTTCAGGAAGTCTAGAATTTTCTGTTTCAATGTCTGTTAAGAAGAACAAAAATAAATAAATGTCTGTCATTATGACAACAAATAATACCAATTGTGAAGTCTTTTGATTTTTGAATATTACAGCAAACATTATTATAATTATATTTACCAAGTGCCAACATATTCTGCAACTGTAAAACAAATGCACAGCACATGTTAAGAAAACACTGAACTCTATGATCTGGTATTTTAACATGAGTTTGTTTCTGGAAAATGTAAAGGAACAGCTGTTTAAATTGAAATTTTTACAGCAGTATCAGTTTTGTTCTTCCTACTAATGCTCACTGGCTGATTAGTACTCATTGTTAATAGCCACTGGCTAAATAGTACTTATTTTATTATTATTATACTTTATTTATGAAGCGCCAACATATTCCGCAGCGCTGTCCATGGATACAACTCATTAAAAGGGACAGTCAAGTCCAAAAATAACTCATGATTCAAATAGGGCATGTAATTTTAAACAACTTTCCAATTTACTTTTATCACCAATTTTGCTTTGTTCTCTTGGTATTCTTAGTTGAGAGCTAAACCTAGGAGGTTCATATGCTAATTTCTTAGAACTTGAAAGCCGCCTCTAATCTAAATGCATTTTGATAGTTTTTCAGCACTAGAGGGCATTAGTTCATGTGTTTCATATAGATAACATTGAGCTCATGCACATGAATTTACCATGGAGACAGCTCTGATTGGCTAAAATGCAAGTCTGTCAAAAGAACTGAAATAAGGGGGCAGTCTGCTGAGGCTTAGATACAAGGTAATTACAGAGGTAAAACATGTATAATTATAACTGTGTTGGTTATGCAAAACTGGGGAATTGGTAATTAAGGGATTATTTATCTTTTTAAACAACAAAAATTATTATGATATAAAACTTGTAAGAGACAGGACAAAATTTACAAACACATACAGAAGGAATTGAGGGCCCTATTCCCATGGGAATTTACAATCCAGAAAGGTAGGAGGTTGAGAAACAGAGAGGTGAGGACCGCAAGATTGAGAAAGATGTTAATGCAGAGTTAGATGAGGGAAGCGAAATTAATTTATTATTGAGTTGGGTGGTTGGCTTCTCTGAACAAAAAAGTCTTCAGGGAGCATTTAATGGAAGAAAGATTAGGACAAAGCTTGACAGCACGAGGGAGAGAGTTCCAGAGGGTAGGTGCTACAAGACAGAAGTCCTGCAGTCTAGCATGGGAAGAGGTGATAGTTGAAGATGCTAGGAGCAGGTCATTGTTGGATCTTAGTGAGCGGGCTGTAGTATACTTGTTTATTTATTAGGGGACTGGGGAGTGGCGTAGGTGAGAGCTTTGTATGTAAGGGTGAGAATTTTGAATTTAATTCTGCTGTGAATGGGGAGCCAATGAAGGGACTCACAGAAAGGTGCAGCAGATACAGAGCGATGGGAAAGATGGATTAGCCTGGCAGAGGCATTTAGGATGGATTGAAGGGGGGAGAGGCAGGAAAGAGGAAGACCAGTATGTAGGTTATTGCAGTTGTCAAGTCAGGAAATAACAAGGGAGTGGATTATTTTCTTTGTGGTGTTAGCGCTCAGAAAAGGGTGCATCTTAGAAATATTGCGTAGATGGTTGCGGCAGGATGAAGAAAGCGATTGGATGTGGGGGACGAAGGATAGATTTGAATCAAGTGTAACTCTGAGGCAGCGGACTTGGATTGATGGTGATGCCATCAACATTGATAGAAAAGTGTGGGGGGGGATTAGAAGGAGCTCAGTCTTGGACATGTTAATCTAGGTGGTGAGAGGCTATCCAGGAAGCGATAACAGATAAGTAGTCGCTGACATGAAAAAGGACAGAGGGAGAGAGAGCAGGGGTGGAGAGGTAGATCTGGGTGTCATCAGCATAGAGGTGATATTTGAAGACATAACTGTTGATAAGTTTACCCAGAGAAGAAGTATACATGGAGAAGAGTAAAGGACCCAGAACAGATCCTTGAGGTACTCCAACAGACAGAGGCATAGTACTTATTGTTAATAGCCACTGGCTGATTAGTACTTATTGCTAATACTCATTGGCTGATATGGACTTCCTTATTATCATATAGGTACTTCCTACTAATGCTCACTGGCTGATTAGTACTTATTGCTAATACTCACTGGCTGATATGGACTTCCTTGTTAGCATATAGGTACTTCCTACTAATGCTCATTGTACCAATCAGCTAATGAGCTTAGTATAAAAGCCATTAGTCATGCTATATTTAAAGGGATAGGCAAGTAAAAAAATAAAATTGCATGAATCAGAGAATGTCCTTTTAAGACACTTAATTTCTATTTAGAAATTCACTTTGTTCTCTTGGCTTCCTTTGTTGAAAAAGCATATGCACATATAAATATAGGAACTAGATGGTGATTGGTGGATACACACATTTGTCTCTTGTCATTGGCTCAGCAGATGTGTTCAGCTAGCTCTCAGTAGTGCATTGCTGATCTGGAGCTGACTTTGCAGGGGTTAAACACACAATTACATACAATTATAAAATGCTCTTACATATTATAGCCTTTACTTCTTGCACTTTGATATACCTTTAAAGGGACAGTCAACACCAGAATTTTTGTTGTTTAATAAGATAGATAATCCCTTTATTACCCATTCCCCAGTTTTGCAAAACTAACACTGTTATATTAATACACTTTTTATTTCTGTGACTAACTTGTATCTAAGCATCTTCTGACCGCCCCTAATCACATGACTTTTAGTTATTATCTATTGACTTGCATTTTAGCCAATTAGTGCAGTGTCTGCTACTAGCCACGGGCGTGATCACAATGCTATCTATATGGCCTACAAGAGCTAGCTCTCCCCTGCTGTGAAAAGTAAATAAAATAGAGGCCGTCTTCAAGGGCTTAGAAATTATCATATGCACCTTCCTAGGTTTGCTTTCAACTAGAATACCAAGAGAACAAAGCAAAATTGTTGATAAAAGTAAATTGGAAAGTTGTTTAAAAACAGAATTTATGCTTACCTGATAAATTACTTTCTCCAACGGTGTGTCCGGTCCACGGCGTCATCCTTACTTGTGGGAATATCTCTTCCCCAACAGGAAATGGCAAAGAGTCCCAGCAAAGCTGGCCATATAGTCCCTCCTAGGCTCCGCCCACCCCAGTCATTCGACCGACGGACAGGAGGAAATATATATAGGAGAAACCATATGGTACCGTGGTGACTGTAGTTAGAGAAAATAATTCATCAGACCTGATTAAAAAACCAGGGCGGGCCGTGGACCGGACACACCGTTGGAGAAAGTAATTTATCAGGTAAGCATAAATTCTGTTTTCTCCAACATTGGTGTGTCCGGTCCACGGCGTCATCCTTACTTGTGGGAACCAATACCAAAGCTTTAGGACACGGATGAAGGGAGGGAGCAAATCAGGTTACCTAAACGGAAGGCACCACAGCTTGCAAAACCTTTCTCCCAAAAATAGCCTCCGAAGAAGCAAAAGTATCAAATTTATAAAATTTGGCAAAAGTGTGAAGTGAAGACCAAGTCGCTGCCTTACATATCTGGTCAACAGAAGCCTCGTTCTTGAAGGCCCATGTGGAAGCCACAGCCCTAGTGGAGTGAGCTGTGATTCTTTCAGGAGGCTGCCGTCCGGCAGTCTCATAAGCCAATCGGATGATGCTTTTAAGCCAAAAGGAAAGAGAGGTAGAAGTCGCTTTTTGACCTCACCTTTTACCAGAATAAACAACAAACAAGGAAGATGTTTGTCTGAAATCTTTTGTAGCCTCTAAATAGAATTTTAGGGCACGGACTACGTCCAAATTGTGTAACAAACGTTCCTTCTTTGAAACTGGATTCGGACATAAAGAAGGTACAACTATCTCCTGGTTAATATTTTTGTTAGAAACAACCTTAGGAAGAAAACCAGGCTTAGTACGCAAAACCACCTTATCTGCATGGAACACCAGATAGGGTGGAGAACACTGCAGAGCAGATAACTCTGAAACTCTTCTAGCAGAAGAAATTGCAACCAAAAACAAAACTTTCCAAGATAGTAACTTAATATCTATGGAATGTAAAGGTTCAAACGGAACCCCTTGAAGAACTGAAAGAACTAGATTTAGACTCCAGGGAGGAGTCAAAGGTCTGTAAACAGGCTTGATCCTAACCAGAGCCTGAACAAATGCTTGAACATCTGGCACAGCTGCCAGTCTTTTGTGTAGTAAGACAGATAAAGCAGAGATCTGTCCCTTTAGAGAACTTGCAGATAATCCTTTTTCCAAACCTTCTTGTAGAAAGGAGAGAATCTTAGGAATTTTTATCTTATTCCATGGGAATCCTTTGGATTCACACCAACAGATATATCTTTTCCATATTTTATGGTAAATCTTTCTAGTTACCGGTTTTCTGGCCTGAACCAGAGTATCTATCACAGAATCTGAAAACCCACGCTTCGATAGAATCAAGCGTTCAATCTCCAAGCCGTCAGCTGGAGGGAGACCAGATTTGGATGTTCGAATGGACCCTGAACAAGAAGGTCCTGTCTCAAAGGTAGCTTCCATGGTGGAGCTGATGACATATTCACCAGGTCTGCATACCAAGTCCTGCGTGGCCACGCAGGAGCTATCAAGATCACCGAGGCCCTCTCCTGATTGATCCTGGCTACCAGCCTGGGAATGAGAGGAAACGGTGGAAATACGTAAGCTAGGTTGAAGGTCCAAGGTGCAACTAGTGCATCTACTAGAGTCGCCTTGGGATCCCTGGATCTGGACCCGTAGCAAGGAACCTTGAAGTTCTGACGAGACGCCATCAGATCCATGTCTGGAATGCCCCATAATTGAGTTATTTGGGCAAAGATCTCCGGATGGAGTTCCCACTCCCCCGGATGGAATGTCTGACGACTCAGAAAATCCGCCACCCAGTTTTCCACACCTGGGATGTGGATCGCAGACAGGTGGCAGGAGTGATCCTCCGCCCATTTAATTATTTTGGTCACTTCTTTCATCGCCAGGGAACTCCTTGTTCCCCCTTGATGATTGATATACGCAACGGTCGTCATGTTGTCTGATTGGAACCTTATGAATCTGGCCTTTGCTAGCTGAGGCCAAGCCCTGAGAGCATTGAATATCGCTCTCAGTTCCAGAATGTTTATCGTGAGAAGGGACTCTTCCCGAGACCATAGACCCCGAGCTTTCAGGGATTCCCAGACCGCGCCCCAGCCCACTAGACTGGCGTCGGTCGTGACAATGACCCACTCTGGTCTGCGGAAGCTCATTCCCTGGGACAGATGGTCCAGGGTCAGCCACCAACGGAGTGAATCTCTGGTCTTCTGATCTACTTGAATCATTGGAGACAAGTCTGTATAGTCCCCATTCCACTGTTTGAGCATGCACAGTTGTAATGGTCTTAGATGAATTCGTGCAAAAGGAACTATGTCCATTGCTGCAACCATCAACCCTACTACTTCCATGCACTGCGCTATGGAAGGACGAGGAACAGAATGAAGAACTTGACAAGAGCTTAGAAGTTTTGATTTTCTGACCTCTGTCAGAAAAATCCTCATTTCTAAGGAATCTATTATTGTTCCCAAGAAGGGAACTCTTGTCGACGGGGACAGAGAACTTTTCTCTATGTTCACCTTCCATCCGTGTGATCTGAGAAAGGCCAGAACGAAGTCTGTATGAGCCTTTGCTTTTGACAGGGACGACGCTTGTATTAGAATGTCGTCCAAGTAAGGTACTACTGCAATGCCCCTCGGTCTTAGAACCGCTAGAAGGGACCCTAGTACCTTTGTGAAAATCCTTGGAGCAGTGGCCAACCCGAATGGGAGGGCCACAAACTGGTAATGTTTGTCCAGAAAGGCGAACCTTAGGAACTGATGATGTTCTTTGTGGATAGGAATATGAAGGTACGCATCCTTTAGATCCACGGTAGTCATAAATTGACCTTCCTGGATAGTGGGTAGAATCGTTCGAATGGTTTCCATTTTGAACGATGGTACCCTGAGAAATTTGTTTAGGATCTTTAAATCCAGAATTGGTCTGAAGGTTCCCTCTTTTTTGGGAACTACGAACAGATTTGAGTAAAATCCCATTCCTTGTTCCGTCATTGGAACTGGGTGTATCACTCCCATCTTTAACAGGTCTTCTACACAATGTAAGAACGCCTGTCTCTTTATTTGGTTTGAGGATAAGTGAGACATGTGGAACCTTCCCCTTGGGGATAGTTCCTTGAATTCCAGAAGATAACCCTGAGAAACTATTTCTAGCGTCCAGGGATCCTGAACATCTCTTGCCCAAGCCTGAGCAAAGAGAGAGAGTCTGCCCCCCACTAGATCCGGTCCCGGATCGGGGGCTACTCCTTCATGCTGTTTTGTTAGCAGCGGCAGGCTTCTTGGCCTGCTTACCCTTGTTCCAGCCTTGCATCGGTTTCCAGGCTGGTTTGGGTTGTGAGGCATTACCCTCTTGCTTAGAGGATGCAGAATTAGAGGCCGGTCCGTTCCTGAAATTGCGAAAGGAACGAAAATTAGACTTATTTTTAGCCTTGAAAGACCTATCTTGTGGAAGGGCGTGGCCCTTTCCCCCAGTGATGTCTGAAATAATCTCTTTCAATTCTGGTCCAAATAGAGTTTTACCTTTGAAAGGGATGTTAAGCAATTTTGTCTTGGATGACACATCCGCTGACCAAGACTTTAGCCAAAGCGCTCTGCGCGCTACGATAGCAAACCCTGAATTTTTCGCCGCTAATCTAGCTAATTGCAAAGCGGCATCTAAAATAAAAGAGTTAGCCAATTTAAGTGCGTGAACTCTGTCCATAACCTCCTCATATGGAGTCTCTCTACAGAGCGACTTTTCTAGTTCCTCGAACCAGAACCACGCTGCTGTAGTGACAGGAACAATGCACGAAATTGGTTGTAGAAGGTAACCTTGCTGTACAAAAATCTTTTTAAGCAAACCTTCCAATTTTTTATCCATAGGATCTTTGAAAGCACAACTATCTTCGATAGGAATAGTAGTGCGTTTGTTTAGAGTAAAAACTGCCCCCTCGACCTTAGGGACTGTCTGCCATAAGTCCTTTCTGGGGTCGACCATAGGAAATAATTTCTTAAATATAGGGGGGGGGGGACAAAAGGTATGCCGGGCTTTTCCCACTCCTTATTTACTATGTCCGCCACCCGCTTGGGTATAGGAAAAGCGTCGGGGTGCACCGGAACCTCTAGGAACTTGTCCATCTTGCATAATTTCTCTGGAATGACCAAGTTGTCACAATCATCCAGAGTAGATAAAACCTCCTTAAGCAGTGCGCGGAGGTGTTCTAATTTAAATTTAAATGTCACAACATCAGGTTCAGCTTGTTGAGAAATTTTTCCATCTGACAAAACCTCCCTCATGGCCCCTTCAGATTGGTGAGAGGGTATGACAGAACAATTATCATCAGCGCCCTCCTGCTCTTCAGTGTTTAAAACAGAGCAATCGCGCTTTCTCTGATAATTAGGCATTTTGGATAAAATATTTGCTATGGAGTTATCCATTACAGCCATTAATTGTTGCATGGTAATAAGCATTGGCGCACTAGATGTACTAGGGGCCTCCTGCGTGGGCAAAACTGGTGTAGACACAGTAGGAGATGATGTAGTATCATGTTTACTCCCCTCATCTGAGGAATCATCTTGGGCAATTTCATTATCTGTGGCAGTACTGTCCTTACTTTGTTTGGACGCTATGGCACAATTATCACATAAATTTAAATGGGGAGACACATTGGCTTTCATACATATAGAACATAGCTTATCTGAAGGTACAGACATGTTAAACAGGCTTAAACTTGTCAACAAAGCACAAAAAACGTTTTAAAACAAAACCGTTACTGTCTCTTTAAATTTTAAACAGAAAACACTTTATTACTGAATATGTGAAAAAGTATGAAGGAATTGTTCAAAAATTACCAAAATTTCACCACAGTGTCTTAAAGCATTAATAGTATTGCACACCAAATTTCAGAGCTTTAACCCTTAAAATAACGGAACCGGAGCCGTTTATAAATTTAACCCCTATACAGTCCCAGCTATAGTCTTTGCTGAGACCCAACCAAGCCCAGAGGGGAATACGATACCAATTGACGCCTTCTAGGAGCTTTTCCAGCAATTTATAGATCCTCACACATGCATCTGCATGCCCTGCTCTCAAAAAACAACTGCGCAGTAATGGCGCGAAAATGAGGCTCAGTCTACAACTAGGAAGGCCCCCTGACTGTAAAAGGTGTCTAACACAGTGCCTGCCGTTTAATAAACGTTCCCCAAGTTTATAAATGCAAATTGTCAGCATAAATATGAATAAAATGCCCAAATAAAGCAATCGATTTAGCCCATAAAAATGTCTACCAGTTTTTTAGCCCATAATAAGCCCTTTATTCTGTTTGTTTGACTAAGAAAATGGCTTACCGGTCCCCATGAGGGGAAATGACAGCCTTCCAGCATTACATCGTCTTGTTAGAAATATGGCTAGTCATACCTTAAGCAGAAAAGTCTGCTAACTGCTTCCCCCAAATGAAGTTACTTCATCTCAACAGTCCTATGTGGAAACAGCAATCGATTTTAGTTACTGTCTGCTAAAATCATCTTCCTCTCACAAACAGAAATCTTCATCCTTTTCTGTTTCAGAGTAAATAGTACATACCAGCACTATTTTAAAATAACAAACACTTGATAGAAGAATAAAAACTACATTTAAACACCAAAAAACTCTTAACCATCTCCGTGGAGATGTTGCCTGTGCAACGGCAAAGAGAATGACTGGGGTGGGCGGAGCCTAGGAGGGACTATATGGCCAGCTTTGCTGGGACTCTTTGCCATTTCCTGTTGGGGAAGAGATATTCCCACAAGTAAGGATGACGCCGTGGACCGGATACACCAATGTTGGAGAAATTACATGCCCTATTTGAAAAAATCAAGTTTTTTTTGGACTTGACTGTCCCTTTAAATTTTGATCACATTTGTTCAAGCAAAAAAAACTTTAAAGGGACAGTCAACACCAGAATTTTTGTTGTTTAAAAAGATAGATAATCCCTTAATTACAAATTCCTCAGTTTTGCATAACCAACAGTGTTTTACCTCTGTAATTACCTTGTATCTAAGCCTCAGCAGACTGCCCCCTTAATTCAGTTCTTTTGACAGACTTGCAGTTTAGTCAATCAGAGCTGTCTCCATGGTAAATTCATGAGCATGAGCTCAATGTTATCTATATGAAACACATGAACTAATGCCCTCTAGTGCTGAAAAACTATCAAAATGCATTTAGATTAGAGGCGGCTTTCAAGTTCTAAGAAATTAGCATATGAACCTCCTAGGTTTAGCTTTCAACTAAGAATACCAAGAGAACAAAGCAAAATTGATGATAAAAGTAAATTGGAAAGTTGTTTAAAATTGAATGCCCTATCTGAATCATGAAAGGTTTTTTTGGACTTGACTGTCCCTTATTCTGCCATGTTATATCAATAAAACACATTCTGAGTACAATATTCCTTTAACTGTCTGCCAGTACTTAAGATGGGGTGGGGGAGGAAAGAGAGCTGTTTGGGAGTGATCAGGTAGGTAACATAGGGGTGGGAAGTATAAGATGGGAGGGTAATCGCTACACTAAATCTAAAATTAACCTTACAAGCTACCTGATTTAACCCCTTAACTGCTGGGAATAATAAAAAAGTGTTTCTGCATTTTAATTACCAAAAAGCAAAGGCAAAGCTATGCATGTCTGCTATTTCTGAACAAAGGAAGCTTTTACACAAAGGAAGCTTTTACAACAATTTGTGCCATAATTGCACAAGCGGTATGTAAATAATTTCAGTGAGAAACCTAAAGTTTGTGAAAAGTTAACATTTTTTTTTATTTGATCGCATTTGGCAGTGAAATGGTGGCATAAAAATATACCAAAATGGGCCTAGATCAATACCTTGGTTTGTCTGCTAAAAACAAAAAAGAAGATATATAGTTTTGATAGGTAAATAAAAAAAAACCAAGGATCTATTTCTGTTTAAATGGAGTGAAGGCAAAGTCTTTTGGGGAAGTTTTAGTCTGAAATGTCCGGGCCATAAGGGGTTAACATACTGGTACAGAAGGAGTCAAGAGTCCTATGCCTAGTTATACACATACATGTAAATACTATGAAACCTGTTGCGACAAACCATTATTAACCACTGTAACCATTATTGCATCATATATTTACGTTCTTAACAATTACTTCACATTTCACACAAACAACATAGATCTGTTTTATCAAGATAAATAAAGGTTTTAAGAAAGTCAGAAGTATATAAGAGTGGCTATTAGACCATTAAACAGACACTGGCTCCCATAGATTATAGATATGCTTTATGAAGGAGACCAGTAATTGTAAAGGCTTTAATTAATGGAACATTTCAGCAGTTTCTTGAATTAGAGGTTTCCAACCCCCACAACCAACATGAAATGAGCATTACTCTATTTGAATACATGAAACCTATTATATTTTTTTTTTTACAGTCCTCGATACCCAATGCTACAGATCATTCGCATTTCTTTCATTTAAAGTTGGGAATGTTGCAAATAAATCATTGTGAGGGTGTACGGTAAAGAAGAGGGCAAATATATAACCTCGTCAGATAATGTGTGTATAAACAGTTTAGCTTCAGAATCTAGCTATATGAAATAAATGGAACAGCTGTGGTAACGTGTAGAGAGTAGATTTGTTGTGCTGGTCGGTAGAGTGCACCATGGATATGTTGTGCTGTGGATTGTACAGCAGATCAGCCTTACTAGTGCGTGATCACATGCAGTGCTGTCTGGGAACAGAAAGTGGATAAACTGTTTTTAGGGTTTAAAGGACTATTAAAGGGACCTAAAACACATTTTTTTTATTTCATGATTCAGATAGAGCATATCATTTTAAACAACTTTCCAGTTTACTTTAATGGTTAATTTTGCTTCATTCTCTTGGTATCCTTTGTTGAAGGAGCGGAAATGCACTACTCGGAGCAAGCTGAAGATATTGGTAAACCAATGACAAGAGACATATATGTGCAGCGACCAAACAGCAGCTAGCTCCAAGCTCCTAAGCCTACATAGGTATTCAATAATAGATGTAATTGAAAAGTTGTTAAAAATTGTATGCTGTATCTGAATCATGAAGGAATTTTTTTGGGTTTCATATCCCTTTACATACAGTAGAATTGCATAATAGACAAATACATAATAAAAATAATATGCAAAAGAACCTACTTTAGTTCACAAAT
Source organism: Bombina bombina (assembly GCF_027579735.1). NCBI lineage: Eukaryota > Metazoa > Chordata > Amphibia > Anura > Bombinatoridae > Bombina > Bombina bombina. The sequence continues at coordinate 103,545,733 of NC_069501.1, forward strand.
AAGAAAAATTTCAATGTTCATTTTATTTTACCTCCCCCTGTATCATGTGACAGCCATCAGCCAATAACACGATGCATATACATATATACTGTGCACTTAAGCATATGCTCAGTAGGATCTGGTGCCTCAGAAAGCGTGCATTTAATTGAAGTAAATTGGTACGTTTTTTTAACCTTGTATGATCCATCATGAAAGTTTAAAAGGGACAGTTAACACTTTGAGATTTTTTAAAAATAAAATGTTTAGTTATGCATAATGAAATAACTTTCATGTACTTTAGCTCTGAGAATTGAGCAATTACTACTTCTCAGAACATGAAAGCACCCTGCTGACTTAACAAGACTAATGGTACAAGATATCTCTCACTTACTGGCTTTAAAGGGACAGTCAAGTCCTAAAGGACTTTCATGTTTCAAATAGGACATGTAATTTAAAAAAACTTTCCAATTGACTTATCACCAATTTTGCTTTGTTCTCTTGGTATTCTTAGTTGAAAGCTAAAGCTAGGAAGGCTCATATGATAATTTCTAAGCCCTTGAAGGCCGCCTCTTATCACATGCTTTTTTATTTGCTTTTCACAACAGGGGAGAGCTAGTTCATGTAAACTATATAGATAACATTGTGATAACACCGGTGGATTGTGGCAGACACTGCATTCATTAGCTAAAATGAAAGTCAATAGATAATAAATAAAATGTCCTGTAATCAGGGGGCTGTCAGAAGATGGTTAGATACAGAGTAATCAGGAGGTAAAAAGTATATTAACTCCTTAACGACCAAGGACGTGCCAGGTACGTCCTGCAAAAACTGTCAGTTAGTGACAATGGACGTATCTGGCACGTCCTTGGCCTAATTGAGTGCTGGAAGCGATTGCGATCCCTTCCAGCAGCTCTCAGGGTATTGCAGTGATGCCTCGATATTGAGGCATCCTGCAATACCTTTTTTCAAGCATCCGATGCAGAGAGAGACACTCTGTGACCCTCTCTGCACCGGTAGCCGTTGGTGGGTGGCAGCAACCACTGCCATCAATGATCCAGGGAATTGCAGCATGAGAGGGAGGGGGGGGGAATTGAAATTAAAATAAATATCAAAGGATCTGGGAGGGGGGGCAGCTACACTACAGAAAAAGCTATCCTTTATAAAAAATAAAAAAATAAAAAACTTTTTTGGGGCAAACTGGGCACTGGCAACCGCTGCCAGTACCCAATATGGCAGCAAATAGATAGGGTGGGAGCGCTAGAGAGCTGTTTTGGGGGATCTGCTAGTACTTAAGATGGTGGGGACAATTGTGGGGTGGGGGAGGAAAGAGAGCTGTTTGGGAGGGATCAGGGGGTGGGATGTGTCAGGTGGGAGGTTGATCTCTACACTAAAGATAAAATTAACCATGCAAGCTCCCTACAAGCTACCTAATTAACCTCTTCACTGCTGGGCATAATACAAGTGTGGTGCGCAGCGGCATTTAGCGGCCTTCTAATTGCCAAAGAGCAACACCAAAGCCATATATGTCTGCTATTTCTGAACAAAGGGGATCCCAGAGAAGCAGTTACAAACATTTGTGCCATATTTGCACAAGCTGTTTGTAAACAATTTCAGTGAGAAACCTAAAGTTTATGAAAAAATTAGTAAAAAAGTAAACTATTTTTTTTCATTTGATCGCTTTTGGCGGTGAAATGGTGGCATGACAATTACCAAAATGGGCCTAGATCAATACTTTGGGTTGTCTACTACACTACACTAAAGCTAAATTAACCCTACAAGCTACCCTACAAGCTACCTAATTAACCCCTTCACTGCTGGGCATAATACAAGTGTGGTGCGTAGCGGCATTTAGCAGCCTTCTAATTGCCAAAAAGCAACGCCAAAGCCACATATGTCTGCTAATTCTGAACAAAGGGGATCCCAGAGAAGCATTTACAATAATTTGTGCCATAATTGCACAAGTTGTTTGTAAATAATTTCAGTGAGAAACCTAAAGTTTGTGAAAAATGTAACTTTTTTTTAATTTTAATTGATCGCATTTGGCAGTGAAATGGTGGCATGAAATATACCAAAATGGTCCTAGATCAATACTTGGGGTTTTCTACTACACTAAAGCTAAAATTAACCCTACAAACTCCCTAATTAACCCCTTCACTGGTGGGCATAATACACGTGTGGTGCGCAGTGGCATTTAGCGGCCTGCTAATTACAAAAAGCAACGCCAAAGCCATATAAGTCTGCTATTTATGAACAAAGGGGATCCCAGAGAAGTATTTACAACCATTTATGCCATAATTGCACCAGCTGGTTGTAAATATTTTCAGTGAGAAACCTAAAGTTTGTGAAAATATTTGTGAAAAAGTGAACGATTTTTTTTTATTTGATCCAATTTGGCGGTGAAATGGTGGCATGAAATATACCAATATGGGCCTAGATCAATACTTTGGGTTGTCTTCTAAAATAAAATATATACATGTCAAGGGATATTCAGGGATTCCAGACAGATATCAGTGTTCCAATGTAACTAGCGCTAATTTTGAAAAAAAGTGGTTTGGAAATAGCAAAGTGCTACTTGTATTTATTGCCCTATAACTTGCAAAAAAAGCAAAGAACATGTAAACATTGGGTATTTCTAAACTCTGGACAAAATTTAGAAACTATTTAGCATAGGTGTTTTTTGGTGGTTGTAGATGTGTAACAGATTTTGGGGGTCAAAGTTAGAAAAAACATAATTTATGCTTACCTGATAAATTTATTTCTCTTGTAGTGTAGTCAGTCCACGGGTCATACATTACTTATGGGATATATTCTCCTTCCCAACAGGAAGTTGCAAGAGGATCACCCAAGCAGAGCTGCTATATAGCTCCTCCCCTCACATGTCACATCCAGTCATTCGACCGAAACAAGACGAGAAAGGAGAAACTATAGGGTGCAGTGGTGACTGGAGTTTTAATTAAAATTTAGAACTGCCTTAAAAGACAGGGCGGGCCGTGGACTGACTACACTACAAGAGAAATAAATTTATCAGGTAAGCATAAATTATGTTTTCTCTTGTTAAGTGTAGTCAGTCCACGGGTCATCCATTACTTATGGGATACCAATACCAAAGCTAAAGTACACGGATGATGGGAGGGATAAGGCAGGAACACTTAAACAGAAGGAACCACTGCCTGTAGAACCTTTCTCCCAAAAACAGCCTCCGAAGAAGCAAAAGTGTCAAATTTGTAAAATTTTGAAAAGGTATGAAGTGAAGACCAAGTTGCAGCCTTGCAAATCTGTTCAACAGAGGCCTCATTCTTAAAGGCCCAGGTGGAAGCCACAGCTCTAGTGGAATGAGCTGTAATTCTTTCAGGGGGCTGCTGTCCAGCAGTCTCATAGGCTAAACGTATTATGCTACGGAGCCAAAAAGAAAGAGAGGTGGCCGAAGCCTTTTGGCCTCTCCTCTGTCCAGAATAAACGACAAACAGAGAAGAAGTTTGCCGAAAATCCTTAGTTGCCTGTAAATAGAACTTCAGGGCACGGACTACGTCCAGATTATGCAAAAGACGTTCCTTCTTTGAAGAAGGATTAGGACATAATGATGGAACAACAATCTCTTGATTGATATTCCTATTAGAAACTACCTTAGGTAAAAACCCAGGTTTAGTACGCAGAACTACCTTGTCTGAATGAAAAATCAGATAAGGAGAATCACAATGTAAGGCAGATAACTCAGAGACTCTTCGAGCCGAGGAAATAGCCATCAAAAACAGAACTTTCCAAGATAACAGCTTAATATCAATGGAATGAAGGGGTTCAAATGGAACACCTTGAAGAACTTTAAGAACTAAGTTTAAGCTCCACGGCGGAGCAACAGTCTTAAACACAGGCTTAATCCTAGCTAAAGCCTGACAAAAAGCCTGAACGTCTGGAACTTCTGCCAGACGTTTGTGTAAAAGGATAGACAGAGCAGAAATCTGTCCCTTTAACGAACTAGCAGATAAACCCTTTTCTAAACCCTCTTGTAGAAAAGACAATATCCTAGGAATCCTGACCTTACTCCATGAGTAACTCTTGGATTCACACCAATATAAATATTTACGCCATATCTTATGGTAAATTTTTCTGGTAACAGGTTTCCGAGCTTGTATTAATGTATCAATAACCGACTCCGAGAAACCACGCTTTGATAGAATCAAGCGTTCAATCTCCATGCAGTCAGTTTCAAAGAAATTAGGCTTGGATGGTTGAAAGGACCCTGAATTAGAAGGTCCTGCCTCAGAGGCAGAGACCATGGAGGACAGGACGACATGTCCACTAGGTCTGCATACCAGGTCCTGCGTGGCCACGCAGGTGCTATCAGAATCACCGATGCTCTCTCCTGTTTGATTCTGGCAATCAAACGAGGCAGCAACGGAAACGGAGGAAACACATAAGCCATCTTGAAAACCCAAGGGGCTGCTAGAGCATCTACCAGCACCGCTCCCGAGTCCCTGGATCTGGATCCATAACAAGGAAGCTTGGCGTTCTGGCGAGACGCCATGAGATCCAGTTCGGGTTTGCCCCAACGCTGAATCAGTTGAGCAAAGACCTCCGGATGAAGTTCCCACTCCCCCGGATGAAAAGTCTGGCGACTTAGAAAGTCCGCCTCCCAGTTCTCCACGCTTGGGATGTGGATCGCTGACAGGTGGCAAGAGTGAGACTCTGCCCAGCGAATTATCTTTGAGACTTCTAATATCGCTAGGGAACTCCTGGTTCCCCCTTGATGGTTGATGTAAGCCACAGTCGTGATGTTGTCCGACTGAAATCTGATGAACCTCAGTGTCGCTAACTGAGGCCAAGCTAGAAGAGCATTGAATATTGCTCTTAATTCCAGAATATTTATTGGGAGGAGTTTCTCCTCCTGAGTCCACGATCCCTGAGCCTTCAGGGAGTTCCAGACTGCACCCCAGCCTAGAAAGCTGGCATCTGTTGTTACAATCGTCCAATCTGGCCTGCGAAAACTCATTCCTTTGGACAGATGAACCCGCGACAACCACCAGAGAAGAGAATCTCTGGCCTCCTGGTCCAGATTCAGTAGAGGGGATAGATCTGAATAATCCCCATTCCACTGAGTTAGCATGCATAATTGCAGCGGTCTGAGATGCAGGCGCGCAAATGGCACTATGTCCATTGCAGCGACCATTAAGCCGATTACTTCCATGCACTGAGCTACTGATGGCCTTGGAATGGAATGAAGGACACGGCAAGCATTTAGAATCTTTGATAACCTGGACTCCTTCAGGTAAATTTTCATCTCTACAGAATCTATCAGACTCCCTAGAAAAGGAACCCTTGTGAGTGGTAACAGAGAACTCTTTTCCACGTTCACTTTCCACCCATGCAACCTCAGAAATGCAAGAACTATCTCTGTATGAGACTTTGCATTTTGAAAACTCGACGCTTGTATCAGAATGTCGTCTAGGTACGGAGCCACCGCTATGCCTCGCGGTCTTAGTACCGCCAGAAGTGAGCCCAGAACCTTTGTAAAAATTCTCGGGGCCGTAGCTAACCCAAAGGGAAGAGCTACAAACTGGTAATGCCTGTCTAGAAAGGCAAACCTTAGGTACCGATAATGATCCTTGTGAATAGGTATGTGAAGGTAGGCATCCTTTAAGTCCACTGTGGTCATATACTGACCCTCTTGGATCATGGGTAGGATGGTTCGAATAGTTTCCATTTTGAACGATGGAACTCTTAGGAACTTGTTTAAGATCTTTAAGTCCAAGATTGGTCTGAAGGTCCCCTCTTTTTTGGGAACCACGAACAGATTTGAGTAAAACCCTTGCCCTTGTTCCGTTCGCGGAACTGGGTGGATCACTCCCATTACTAAGAGGTCTTGCACACATTGTAGAAATGCCTCTTTCTTTATTAGGTTCGTTGATAACCTTGACAGATGAAATCTCCCGTGTGGAGGAGAAGTTTTGAAGTCCAGAAGGTATCCCTGAGATATGATCTCCAACGCCCAGGGATCCTGGACATCTCTTGCCCAAGCCTGGGCCAAGAGAGAAAGTCTGCCCCCCACTAGATCCGTTTCCGGATAGGGGGCCCTTCCTTCATGCTGTCTTAGGGGCAGAAGTAGGCTTTCTGGCCTGCTTGCCCTTGTTCCAGGATTGGTTGCTTTTCCAACCCTGTCTGTAACGAGCAGCAGTTCCTTCCTGTTTTGGAGCGGAGGAAGTTGATGCTGCTCCTGCCTTGAAGTTACGAAAGGCACGAAAAACATAATTTATGTAAGAACTTACCTGATAAATTCATTTCTTTCATATTAGCAAGAGTCCATGAGCTAGTAACGTATGGGATATACATTCCTACCAGGAGGGGCAAAGTTTCCCAAACCTCAAAATGCCTATAAATACACCCCTCACCACACCCACAATTCAGTTTAACGAATAGCCAAGAAGTGGGGTGATAAAAAAGAGCGAAAGCATATAAAATAAGGAATTGGAATAATTGTGCTTTATACAAAATCATAACCACCACAAAAAAAGGGCGGGCCTCATGGACTCTTGCTAATATGAAAGAAATGAATTTATCAGGTAAGTTCTTACATAAATTATGTTTTCTTTCATGTAATTAGCAAGAGTCCATGAGCTAGTGACGTATGGGATAATGATTACCCAAGATGTGGATCTTTCCACACAAGAGTCACTAGAGAGGGAGGGATAAAATAAAGACAGCCAATTCCTGCTGAAAATAATCCACACCCAAAATAAAGTTTAACGAAAAACATAAGCAGAAGATTCAAACTGAAACCGCTGCCTGAAGTACTTTTCTACCAAAAACTGCTTCAGAAGAAGAAAATACATCAAAATGGTAGAATTTAGTAAAAGTATGCAAAGAGGACCAAGTTGCTGCTTTGCAAATCTGATCAACCGAAGCTTCATTCCTAAATGCCCAGGAAGTAGAAACTGACCTAGTAGAATGAGCTGTAATTCTCTGAGGCGGAGTTTTACCCGACTCAACATAGGCAAGATGAATTAAAGATTTCAACCAAGATGCCAAAGAAATGGCAGAAGCTTTCTGGCCTTTTCTAGAACCGGAAAAGATAACAAATAGACTAGAAGTCTTTCTGAAAGATTTAGTAGCTTCAACATAATATTTCAAAGCTCTAACAACATCCAAAGAATGCAACGATTTCTCCTTAGAATTCTTAGGATTAGGACATAATGAAGGAACCACAATTTCTCTACTAATGTTGTTGGAATTCACAACTTTAGGTAAAAATTCAAAAGAAGTTCGCAACACCGCCTTATCCTGATGAAAAATCAGAAAAGGAGACTCACAAGAAAGAGCAGATAATTCAGAAACTCTTCTGGCAGAAGAGATGGCCAAAAGGAACAAAACTTTCCAAGAAAGTAATTTAATGTCCAATGAATGCATAGGTTCAAACGGAGGAGCTTGAAGAGCCCCCAGAACCAAATTCAAACTCCAAGGAGGAGAAATTGACTTAATGACAGGTTTTATACGAACCAAAGCTTGTACAAAACAATGAATATCAGGAAGAATAGCAATCTTTCTGTGAAAAAGAACAGAAAGAGCAGAGATTTGTCCTTTCAAGGAACTTGCGGACAAACCTTTATCTAAACCATCCTGAAGAAACTGTAAAATTCTCGGAATTCTAAAAGAATGCCAAGAAAAATGATGAGAAATACACCAAGAAATATAAGTCTTCCAGACTCTATAATATATCTCTCTAGATACAGATTTACGAGCCTGTAACATAGTATTAATCACAGCGCCAGAGAAACCTCTTTGACGAAGAATCAAGCGTTCAATCTCCATATCTTTAAATTTAAGGATTTCAGATCCTGATGGAAAAAACAGAATTTATGTTTACCTGATAAATTACTTTCTCCAACGGTGTGTCCGGTCCACGGCGTCATCCTTACTTGTGGGATATTCTCTTCCCCAACAGGAAATGGCAAAGAGCCCAGCAAAGCTGGTCACATGATCCCTCCTAGGCTCCGCCTACCCCAGTCATTCGACCGACGTTAAGGAGGAATATTTGCATAGGAGAAACCATATGATACCGTGGTGACTGTAGTTAAAGAAAATAAATTATCAGACCTGATTAAAAAACCAGGGCGGGCCGTGGACCGGACACACCGTTGGAGAAAGTAATTTATAAGGTAAACATAAATTCTGTTTTCTCCAACATAGGTGTGTCCGGTCCACGGCGTCATCCTTACTTGTGGGAACCAATACCAAAGCTTTAGGACACGGATGAAGGGAGGGAGCAAATCAGGTCACCTAAATGGAAGGCACCACGGCTTGCAAAACCTTTCTCCCAAAAATAGCCTCAGAAGAAGCAAAAGTATCAAACTTGTAAAATTTGGTAAAAGTGTGCAGTGAAGACCAAGTCGCTGCCCTACATATCTGATCAACAGAAGCCTCGTTCTTGAAGGCCCATGTGGAAGCCACAGCCCTAGTGGAAGGAGCTGTGATCCTTTCAGGAGGCTGCCGTCCGGCAGTCTCGTAAGCCAATCTGATGATGCTTTTAAACCAAAAGGAGAGAGAGGTAGAAGTTGCTTTTTGACCTCTCCTTTTACCAGAATAAACAACAAACAAGGAAGATGTTTGTCTAAAATCCTTTGTAGCATCTAAATAGAATTTTAGAGCGCGAACAACATCCAAATTGTGCAACAAACGTTCCTTCTTCGAAACTGGTTTCGGACACAGAGAAGGCACGACTATCTCCTGGTTAATGTTTTTGTTAGAAACAACTTTTGGTACGTAAAACCACCTTATCTGCATGGAACACCAGATAAGGAGGAGAACACTGCAGAGCAGATAATTCTGAAACTCTTCTAGCAGAAGAAATTGCAACCAAAAACAAAACTTTCCAAGATAATAACTTAATATCAACGGAATGTAAGGGTTCAAACGGAACCCCCTGAAGAACTGAAAGAACTAAGTTGAGACTCCAAGGAGGAGTCAAAGGTTTGTAAACAGGCTTGATTCTAACCAGAGCCTGAACAAAGGCATAAACATCTGGCACAGCTGCCAGCTTTTTGTGAAGTAACACAGACAAGGCAGAAATCTGTCCCATCAAGGAACTAGCAGATAATCCTTTTTCCAATCCTTCTCGAAGGAAGGATAGAATCTTAGGAATCTTAACCTTGTCCCAAGGGAATCCTTTAGATTCACACCAACAGATATATGTCTTCCAAATTTTGTGGTAAATTTTTCTAGTTACAGGCTTTCTGGCCTGAACAAGAGTATCAATAACAGAATCTGAGAACCCTCGCTTTGATAAGATCAAGCGTTCAATCTCCAAGCAGTCAGCTGGAGTGGGACCAGATTCGGATGTTCGAACGGACCTTGAACAAGAAGGTCTCGTCTCAAAGGTAGCCTCCATGGTGGAGCCGATGACATATTCACCAGATCCGCATACCAAGTCCTGCGTGGCCACGCAGGAGCTATCAAGATCACCGACGCCCTCTCCTGATTGATCCTGGCTACCAGCCTGGGGATGAGAGGAAACGGCGGGAATACATAAGCTAGTTTGAAGGTCCAAGGTGCTACTAGTGCATCTACTAGAGTCGCCTTGGGATCCCTGGATCTGGACCCGTAGCAAGGAACCTTGAAGTTCTGACGAGAGGCCATCAGATCCATGTCTGGAATGCCCCACAGTTGAGTGATTTGGGCAAAGAGTTCCGGATGGAGTTCCCACTCCCCCGGATGCAATGTCTGACGACTCAGAAAATCCGCTTCCCAATTTTCCACTCCTGGGATGTGGATTGCAGACAGGTGGCAGGAGCGAGTCTCCGCCCATAGAATGATTTTGGTCACTTCTTCCATCGCCAGGGAACTCCTTGTTCCCCCTGATGGTTGATGTACGCAACAGTCGTCATGTTGTCTGATTGAAACCGTATGAACTTGGCCCTCGCTAGCTGAGGCCAAGCCTTGAGAGCATTGAATATCGCTCTCAGTTCCAGAATATTTATCGGTAGAAGAGATTCTTCCCGAGATTAAAGACCCTGAGCTTTCAGGGATCCCCAGACCGCGCCCCAGCCCATTAGACTGGCGTCGGTCGTGACAATGACCACTCTGGTCTGCGGGAGGTCACCCCTTGTGACAGGTTGTCCAGGGACAGCCACCAACGGAGTGAGTCTCTGGTCCTCTGATTTACTTGTATCTTCGGAGACAAGACTGTATAGTCCCCATTCCACTGACTGAGCATACACAGTTGTAATGGTCTTAGATGAATGCGCGCAAAAGGAACTATGTCCATTCCCGCTACCATCAAACCTATCACTTCCATGCACTGCGCTATGGAAGGAAGAGGAACGGAATGAAGTATCCGACAAGAGTTAGAAGTTTTGTTTTTCTGGTCTCTGTCAGAAAAATCCTCATTTCTAAGGAGTCTATTATTGTTCCCAAGAAGGGAACTCTTGTCGACGGAGATAGAGAACTCTTTTCCACGTTCACTTTCCATCCGTGAGATCTGAGAAAGGCCAGGACTATGTCCGTGTGAGCCTTTGCTTGAGGAAGGGACGACGCTTGAATCAGAATGTCGTCCAAGTAAGGTACTACAGCAATGCCCCTTGGTCTTAGCACCGCCAGAAGGGACCCTAGTACCTTTGTGAAAATCCTTGGAGCAGTGGCTAATCCGAAAGGAAGCGCCACGAACTGGTAATGCTTGTCCAGGAATGCGAACCTTAGGAACCGATGATGTTCCTTGTGGACAGGAATATGTAAATACGCATCCTTTAAATCCACCGTGGTCAAGAATTGACCTTCCTGGATGGAAGGATTGTTTGAATGGTTTCCATTTTGGACGATGGAACCTTGAGAAACTTGTTTAGGATCTTGAGATCTAAGATTGGTCTGAACGTTCCCTCTTTTTTTGGGAACTACGAACAGATTGGAGTAGAACCCCATCCCTCGTTCTTTTAATGGAACAGGATGAATCACTTCCAGAAGATAACCTTGGGAGACTATTTCTAGCGCCCAAGGATCCAGAACATCTCTTGCCCAAGCCTGAGTGAAGAGAGAGAGTCTGCCCCCCACCAAATCCGGTCCCGGATCGGGGGCCCGCATCTCATGCTGTCTTGGGAGCAGTGGCAGGTTTCTTGGCCTGCTTTCCTTTGTTCCAGCCTTGCATTGGTCTCCAGGCTGGAGTGGCTTGAGAAGTATTACCCTCCTGCTTAGAGGACGTAGCACTTGGGGCTGGTCCGTTTCTGCGAAAGGGACGAAAATTAGGTTTATTTTTGGCCTTGAAAGACCTATCCTGAGGAAGGGCGTGGCCCTTGCCCCCAGTGATATCAGAGATAATCTCTTTCAAGTCAGGGCCAAACAGTGTTTTCCCCTTGAAAGGAATGTCAAGCAATTTGTTCTTGGAAGACGCATCCGCTGACCAAGATTTTAACCAAAGCGCTCTGCGCGCCACAATAGCAAACCCAGAATTTTTCGCCGCTAACCTAGCCAATTGCAAGGTGGCGTCTAGGGTGAAAGAATTAGCCAATTTAAGAGCACGAATTCTGTCCATAATCTCCTCATAAGAAGAAGAATTACTAATAATCGCCTTTTCTAGCTCATCGAACCAGAAACACGCGGCTGTAGTGACAGGGACAATGCATGCAATTGGTTGTAGAAGGTAACCTTGCTGAACAAACATCTTTTTTAGCAAACCTTCTAATTTTTTATCCATAGGATCTTGGAAAGCACAACTATCTTCTATGGGTATAGTGGTGCGCTTGTTTAGAGTAGAAACCGCCCCCTCGACCTTGGGGACTGTCTGCCATAAGTCCTTTCTGGGGTCGACTATAGGAAACAATTTTTTAAATATGGGGGGAGGTACGAAAGGTATACCGGGCCTGTCCCATTCTTTATTAACAATGTACGCCACCCGCTTGGGTATAGGAAAAGCTTCGGGGGGCCCCGGGGCCTCTAGGAACTTGTCCATTTTACATAGTGTTTCTGGAATGACCAGATAATCACAATCATCCAAATTGGATAACACCTCCTTAAGCAGAGCGCGGAGATGTTCCAACTTAAATTTAAAAGTAATCACATCAGGTTCAGCTTGTTGAGAAATTTTTCCTGAATCTGAAATTTCTCCCTCAGACAAAACCACCCTGGCCCCCTCAGATTGGTGTAGGGGCCCTTCAGAAACAATATCATCAGCGTCCTCATGCTCTTCAGTATTTTCTAAAACAGAGCAGTCGCGCTTTCGCTGATAAGGGGGCATATTGGCTAAAATGTTTTTGATAGAATTATCCATTACAGCCGTTAATTGTTGCATAGTAAGGAGTATTGGCGCGCTAGATGTACTAGGGGCCTCCTGTATGGGCAAGACTGGTGTAGACGAAGGAGGGGATGATGCAGTACCATGCTTACTCCCCTCACTTGAGGAATCATCTTGGGCATCATTTTTACTAGATTTTTTATGACATAAATCACATCTATTTAAATGAGAAGGAACCTTGGCTTCCCCACAGTCAGAACACAATCTATCTGGTAGTTCAGACATGTTAAACAGGCATAAACTTGATAACAAAGCACAAAAAACATTTTAAAATAAAATCGTTACTGTCACTTTAAATTTTAAACTGAACACACTTTATTACTGCAATTGCGAAAAAGTATGAAGGAATTGTTCAAAATTCACCAAAATTTCACCACAGTGTCTTAAAGCCTTAAAAGTATTGCACACCAAATTTGGAAGCTTTAACCCTTAAAATAACGGAACCGGAGCCGTTTTTATATTTAACCCCTTTACAGTCCCTGGAATCTGCTTTGCTGAGACCCAACCAAGCCCAAAGGGGAATACGATACCAAATGATGCCTTCAGAAAGACTTTTCTATGTATCAGAGCTCCACACACATGCAGCTGCATGTCATGCTTTTCTCAAAAACAAGTGCGCCATACCGGCGCGAAAATGAGGCTCTGACTAAGATTAGGGAAAGCCCCTATAGAATAAGGTGTCAAAAACAGTGCCTGCCGATATTATTTTACAAAAAATACCCAGATTAAATGATTCCTCAAGGCTAAATATGTGTAAATATCGATTTAGCCCAGAAAATGTCTACAGTCTTAATAATCCCTTGTGAAGCCCTTATTTACTGTCTGAATAAAAATGGCTTACCGGATCCCATAGGGAAAATGACAGCTTCCAGCATTACATCGTCTTGTTAGAATGTGTCATACCTCAAGCAGCAAAAGACTGCTCACTGTTCCCCCAACTGAAGTTAATTCCTCTCAACAATCCTGTGTGGAACAGCCATGGATTTTAGTAACGGTTGCTAAAATCATTTTCCTCATACAAACAGAAATCTTCATCTCTTTTCTGTTTCAGAGTAAATAGTACATACCAGCACTATTTTAAAATAACAAACTCTTGATTGAATAATAAAAACTACAGTTAAACACTAAAAAACTCTAAGCCATCTCCGTGGAGATGTTGCCTGTACAACGGCAAAGAGAATGACTGGGGTAGGCGGAGCCTCAGTGATGTGCAGTCACTAGAGGCAGGTGAGGCAGTGCTTCACCTCTCATATGGGCAAAAATATATATTTTTTATTGGCTTTAAAAAAACAAAATTGTAAAAAAAAATTCCCAGCATTTTTTTTTCTCACAGCTATATGTTGTGCAATGGAGAGGCACAAGCAGGTCTGCCCATCATTACACAACATGCTGCACCATCTACTGGATGAAAGTGGTTAAGATCATTGCATGGCCCATAAGTGCTTTATTTGAGGCAGTCCTATTTGGGCTGAACCAATCCAGCGAGAGGCATTAGTAAGTGGAACATAGGGTTGGGGCTGGATGTTAAATCATATAAAACAAAACAAAACAAAAACGGAAAAAAAACAACTTTCATATATTTTGTTGCTGTCCTGTGAACCTGCTAGCTTTGCTAAAGTGAAAAAGAGAGTTCTGTTCTTCCCCTCTAAGTGCAGTGGAATGTGCCACTGTCACTTCCTGAATCCTTACAGAGCAGGAAAAGAGGCACAGAGAGCACTGTTTCAGCCACATCTTATTAAAGTAAGATGTTACTGAAAGGGATTCTGTTAGTGAAAATGATAATTTAATGAATGTGGTTTAGTGTTTTTTTACTCTTTTACAGCAGGGTCGTTTTTGTATTTTGTTTACTCAAACTTTACACCCACTAACTTAGCAGCTTGCCTCTGTACTTCACACTAAATTATAGTCTCACTTTATTATCTCTGTAGCTCTGTTGTTTTATTACTTTAAAATGCAGTGGTCCCCCCCCCTAGTGTCTGTGTGTGTGTGTGTGTGTGTCTCTCTCTCTCTATCTATCCATCTCTCTCCTTATGTGTTGTTCTCCCCCATGGTCTCTTTCTCTCTCTGTCTCTCTTCCTCCCCCTCTGACTCTCATCCCTTATGTAATGAAAGAATCTATAAGCATAATTTGCAGCATTAAAGTAAAAAGTATGTTTTAAACATATTTTAATGGGCATGGATTTCTAGATCTCATAATCAGAGCAAGCATCGTGTTATCTGGCAAGAGTTTCTGTTACAATCCTTTTAGACTAAAATCAGATGTTTACTAAGTTGACCAGTTTTCCAAGACACCATTTAAAGGGACATGAAACCCATATGAAACCCATATGCAAATTTAAATAACTTTCCAATTTACATCTAATATCTAATTTTCTTCATTCTTTTGATGTCCTTTGTTGAAAATCATATCTAAATATGCTCAGTAGCTGCTGATTGGTGGCTGCACATAGATACCTCATGTGATTGGCTCACCCATGTGCATTGCTATTTCTTCAACAAAGGATATCTAAAGAATGATGGTGTATCCTAGCCACTGCCTCACCAGCCTCTGACGTCACTGCACGTCACTGCGGAGCCTAGGAGGGATCATGTGACCAGCTTTGCTGGGCTCTTTGCCATTTCCTGTTGGGGAAGAGAATATCCCACAAGTAAGGATGACGCCGTGGACCGGACACACCTATGTTGGAGAAAAGGACCTTGTGACAGAAGGTCTGGTCTTAACGGAAGAGTCCACGGTTGGCAAGAGGCCATCCGGACAAGATCCGCATACCAAAACCTGTGAGGCCATGCCGGAGCTACCAGCAGAACAAACGAGCATTCCTTCAGAATCTTGGAGATTACTCTTGGAAGAAGAACTAGAGGCGGAAAGATATAGGCAGGATGATACTTCCAAGGAAGTGATAATGCATCCACTGCCTCCGCCTGAGGATCCCGGGATCTAGACAGATACCTGGGAAGTTTCTTGTTTAGATGGGACGCCATCAAATCTATTTCTGGAAGTTCCCACATTTGAACGATCTGAAGAAACACCTCTGGGTGAAGAGACCATTCGCCCGGATGCAACGTTTGGCGACTGAGATAATCCGCTTCCCAATTGTCTACACCTGGGATATGAACCGCAGAGATTAGACAGGAGCTGGATTCCGCCCAAACCAAAATTCGAGATACTTCTTTCATAGCCAGAGGACTGTGAGTTCCTCCTTGATGATTGATGTATGCCACAGTTGTGACATTGTCTGTCTGAAAACAAATGAACGATTCTCTCTTCAGAAGAGGCCAAAACTGAAGAGCTCTGAAAATTGCACGGAGTTCCAAAATATTGATCGGTAATCTCACCTCCTGAGATTCCCAAACTCCTTGTGCCGTCAGAGATCCCCACACAGCTCCCCAACCTGTGAGACTTGCATCTGTTGAAATTACAGTCCAGGTCGGAAGCACAAAAGAAGCCCCCTGAATTAAACGATGGTGATCTGTCCACCACGTTAGAGAGTGTCGAACAATCGGTTTTAAAGATATTAATTGAGATATCTTTGTGTAATCCTTGCACCATTGATTCAGCATACAAAGCTGAAGAGGTCGCATGTGAAAACGAGCAAAGGGGATCGCGTCCGATGCAGCAGTCATAAGACCTAGAATTTCCATGCATAAGGCTACCGAAGGGAATGATTGTGACTGAAGGTTTCGACAAGCTGCCATCAGTTTTAGACGCCTCTTGTCTGTTAAAGACAGAGTCATGGACACTGAATCTATTTGGAAACCCAGAAAGGTTACCCTTGTCTGAGGAATCAATGAACTTTTTGGTAAATTGATCCTCCAACCATGATCTTGAAGAAACAACACAAGTCGATTCGTATGAAATTCTGCTAAATGTAAAGACTGAGCAAGTACCAAGATATCGTCCAAATAAGGAAATACCACAATACCCTGTTCTCTGATTACAGACAGAAGGGCACCGAGAACCTTTGTAAAAATTCTTGGAGCTGTAGCAAGGCCAAACGGCAGAGCCACAAACTGGAAATGCTTGTCCAGAAAAGAGAATCTCAGGAACCGATAATGATCCGGATGAATCGGAATATGCAGATATGCATCCTGTATATCTATTGTGGACATATAATTCCCTTGCTGAACAAAAGGCAAGATAGTCCTTACAGTTACCATCTTGAAGGTTGGTATCCTTACATAACGATTCAATATTTTTAGATCCAGAACTGGTCTGAAGGAATTCTCCTTCTTTGGTACAATGAAGAGATTTGAATAAAACCCCATCCCCTGTTCCTGAACTGGAACTGGCATAATTACTCCAGTCAACTCTAGATCTGAAACACAATTCAGAAATGCTTGAGCTTTTACTGGATTTACTGGGACACGGGAAAGAAAAAATCTCTTTGCAGGAGGTCTCATCTTGAAACCAATTCTGTACCCTTCTGAAACAATGTTCTGAATCCAAAGATTGTGAACAGAATTGATCCAAATTTCTTTGAAAAAACGTAACCTGCCCCCTACCAGCTGAGCTGGAATGAGGGCCGCACCTTCATGTGGACTTAGAAGCAGGCTTTGCCTTTCTGGCTGGCTTGGATTTATTCCAGATTGGAGATGGTTTCCAAACTGAAACTGCTCCTGAGGATGAAGGATCAGGTTTTTGTTCTTTGTTGAAACGAAAGGAACGAAAACGATTATTAGCTCTGTTTTTACCCTTAGATTTTTTATCCTGTGGTAAAAAGGTTCCTTTCCCACCAGTAACAGTTGAAATAATAGAATCCAACTGAGAACCAAATAATTTGTTACCCTGGAAAGAAATGGAAAGTAGAGTTGATTTAGAAGCCATATCAGCATTCCAAGTCTTAAGCCATAAAGCTCTTCTAGCTAAAATAGCTAGAGACATAAACCTGACATCAACTCTGATAATATCAAAAATGGCATCACAGATAAAATTATTAGCATGCTGAAGAAGAATAATAATATCATGAGAATCATGATGTGTTACTTGTTGCGCTAAGGTTTCCAACCAAAAAGTTGAAGCTGCAGCAACATCAGCCAAAGATATAGCAGGTCTAAGAAGATTACCTGAACACAGATAAGCTTTTCTTAGAAAGGATTCAATTTTCCTATCTAAAGGATCCTTAAACGAAGTACCATCTGACGTAGGAATAGTAGTACGTTTAGCAAGGGTAGAAATAGCCCCATCAACTTTAGGGATTTTGTCCCAAAATTCTAATCTGTCAGACGGCACAGGATATAATTGCTTAAAACGTTTAGAAGGAGTAAATGAATTACCCAATTTATCCCATTCTTTGAAAATTACTGCAGAAATAGCATTAGGAACAGGAAAAACTTCTGGAATAACCACAGGAGATTTAAATACCTTATCCAAACGTTTAGAATTAGTATCAAGAGGACCAGAATCCTCTATTTCTAAAGCAATTAGAACTTCTTTAAGTAAAGAACGAATAAATTCCATTTTAAATAAATATGAAGATTTATCAGCATCAACCTCTGAGACAGAATCCTCTGAACCAGAAGAGTCATCAGAATCAGAATGATGATGTTCATTTAAAAATTCATCTGTAGGGAGAGAAGTTTTAAAAGATTTTTTACGTTTACTAGAAGGAGAAATAACAGACATAGCCTTCTTTATGGATTCAGAAACAAAATCTCTTATGTTATCAGGAACATTCTGCACCTTAGATGATGAAGGAACTGCAACAGGCAATGGTACTTTACTAAAGGAAATATTATCTGCTTTAACAAGTTTGTCATGACAATCAATACAAACAACAGCTGGAGGAATAGCTACCAAAAGTTTACAGCAGATACACTTAGCTTTGGTAGATCCAGCACTAGACAGCGATTTTCCTGTAGTATCTTCTGACTCAGATGCAACGTGAGACATCTTGCAATATGTAAGAGAAAAAACAACAACATATAAAGCAAAATTGATCAAATTCCTTAAATGACAGTTTCAGGAATGAGAAAAAAATGCCAAAGAACAAGCTTCTAGCAACCAGAAGCAATGAAAAAACAGAATTTATGTTTACCTGATAAATTACTTTCTCCAACGGTGTGTCCGGTCCACGGCGTCATCCTTACTTGTGGGATATTCTCTTCTCCAACAGGAAATGGCAAAGAGCCCAGCAAAGCTGGTCACATGATCCCTCCTAGGCTCCGCCTTCCCCAGTCATTCGACCGACGTAAAGGAGGAATATTTGCATAGGAGAAATCATATGATACCGTGGTGACTGTAGTTAAAGAAAATAAATTATCAGACCTGATTAAAAAACCAGGGCGGGCCGTGGACCGGACACACCGTTGGAGAAAGTAATTTATCAGGTAAACATAAATTCTGTTTTCTCCAACATAGGTGTGTCCGGTCCACGGCGTCATCCTTACTTGTGGGAACCAATACCAAAGCTTTAGGACACGGATGAAGGGAGGGAGCAAATCAGGTCACCTAGATGGAAGGCACCACGGCTTGCAAAACCTTTCTCCCAAAAATAGCCTCAGAAGAAGCAAAAGTATCAAATTTGTAAAATTTAGTAAAAGTGTGCAGTGAAGACCAAGTCGCTGCCTTACATATCTGATCAACAGAAGCCTCGTTCTTGAAGGCCCATGTGGAAGCCACAGCCCTAGTGGAATGAGCTGTGATTCTTTCAGGAGGCTGCCGTCCGGCAGTCTCGTAAGCCAATCTGATGATGCTTTTAAGCCAAAAAGAGAGAGAGGTAGAAGTTGCTTTTTGACCTCTCCTTTTACCAGAATAAACAACAAACAAGGAAGATGTTTGTCTAAAATCCTTTGTAGCATCTAAATAGAATTTTAGAGCACGAACTACATCCAAATTGTGCAACAAACGTTCCTTCTTTGAACTGGATTCGGACACAAAGAAGGCACGACTATCTCCTGGTTAATGTTTTTGTTAGAAACAACTTTCGGAAGAAACCCAGGTTTAGTACGCAAAACCACCTTATCTGCATGGAACACCAAATAAGGAGGAGAACACTGCAGAGCAGATAACTCTGAAACTCTTCTAGCAGAAGAAATTGCAACCAAAAACAAAACTTTCCAAGATAATAACTTAATATCAACGGAATGTAAGGGTTCAAACGGAACCCCCTGAAGAACAGAAAGAACTAAATTGAGACTCCAAGGAGGAGTCAAAGGTTTGTAAACAGGCTTGATTCTAACCAGAGCCTGAACAAAGGCTTGAACATCTGGCACAGCTGCCAGCTTTTTGTGAAGTAACACAGACAAGGCAGAAATCTGTCCCTTCAAAGAACTTGCAGATAATCCTTTCTCCAAACCTTCTTGAAGAAAGGATAGAATCTTAGGAATTTTTATCTTGTCCCAAGGGAATCCTTTAGATTCACACCAACAGATATATTTTTTCCATATTTTGTGGTAGATTTTTCTAGTTACAGGCTTTCTGGCCTGAACAAGAGTATCAATGACAGAATCTGAGAACCCTCGCTTTGATAAGATCAAGCGTTCAATCTCCAAGCAGTCAGTTGGAGTGAGACCAGATTCGGGTGTTCGAACGGACCTTGAACAAGAAGGTCTCGTCTCAAAGGTAGCTTCCATGGTGGAGCCGATGACATATTCACCAGGTCTGCATACCAAGTCCTGCGTGGCCACGCAGGAGCTAGCCGATGACATATTCACCAGGTCTGCATACCAAGTCCTGCGTGGCCACGCAGGAGCTATCAAGATCACTGATGCCCTCTCCTGATTGATCCTGGCTACCAGCCTGGGGATGAGAGGAAACGGCGGGAATACATAAGCTAGTTTGAAGGTCCAAGGTGCTACTAGTGCATCTACTAGAGTCGCCTTGGGATCCCTGGATCTGGACCCGTAGCAAGGAACCTTGAAGTTCTGACGAGAGGCCATCAGATCCATGTCTGGAATGCCCCACAATTGAGTAATTTGGGCAAAGATTTCCGGATGGAGTTCCCACTCCCCCGGATGAAATGTCTGACGACTCAGAAAATCCGCTTCCCAATTTTCCACTCCTGGGATGTGGATTGCAGACAAGTGGCAGGAGTGAGTCTCCGCCCATTGAATGATTTTGGTCACTTCTTCCATCGCCAGGGAACTCCTTGTTCCCCCCTGATGGTTGATGTACGCAACAGTCGTCATGTTGTCTGATTGAAACCGTATGAATTTGGCCTTTGCGAGCTGAGGCCAAGCCTTGAGAGCATTGAATATCGCTCTCAGTTCCAGAATATTTATCGGGAGAAGAGATTCTTCCCGAGACCAAAGACCCTGAGCTTTCAGGGGTTCCCAGACCGCGCCCCAGCCCACCAGACTGGCGTCGGTCGTGACAATGACCCACTCTGGTCTGCAGAAGCTCATCCCCTGTGACAGGTTGTCCAGGGACAGCCACCAACGGAGTGAATCTCTGGTCCTCTGATCTACTTGTATCGTCGGAGACAAGTCTGTATAATCCCCATTCCACTGACTGAGCATGCACAGTTGTAATGGTCTTAGATGAATTCGCGCAAAAGGAACTATGTCCATTGCCGCTACCATCAAACCTATTACTTCCATGCACTGCGCTATGGAAGGAAGAGGAACAGAATGAAGTATTTGACAAGAGTTTAGAAGTTTTGATTTTCTGGCCTCTGTCAGAAAAATCCTCATTTCTAAGGAGTCTATTATTGTTCCCAAGAAGGGAACCCTTGTTGACGGAGATAGAGAACTTTTTTCTACGTTCACTTTCCACCCGTGAGATCTGAGAAAGGCCAGGACAATGTCCGTGTGAGCCTTTGCTTGTGGAAGGGACGACGCTTGAATCAGTATGTCGTCCAAGTAAGGTACTACTGCAATGCCCCTTGGTCTTAGCACCGCTAGAAGGGACCCTAGTACCTTTGTGAAAATTCTTGGAGCAGTGGCTAATCCGAACGGAAGTGCCACAAACTGGTAATGCTTGTCCAGAAATGCGAACCTTAGGAACCGATGATGTTCCTTGTGGATAGGAATATGTAGATACGCATCCTTTAAATCCACCGTGGTCATGAATTGACCTTCCTGGATGGAAGGAAGAATTGTTCGAATGGTTTCCATTTTGAACGATGGAACCTTGAGAAACTTGTTTAGGATCTTGAGATCTAAGATTGGTCTGAATGTTCCCTCTTTTTTGGGAACTACGAACAGATTGGAGTAGAACCCCATCCCTTGTTCTCCTAATGGAACAGGATGAATCACTCCCATTTTTAACAGGTCTTCTACACAATGTAAGAATGCCTGTTTTTTTATGTGGTCTGAAGACAATTGAGACCTGTGGAACCTCCCCCTTGGGGGAAGCCCCTTGAATTCCAGAAGATAACTTTGGGAGACTATTTCTAGCGCCCAAGGATCCAGAACATCTCTTGCCCAAGCCTGAGCGAAGAGAGAGAGTCTGCCCCCCACCAGATCCGGTCCCGGATCGGGGGCCAACATCTCATGCTGTCTTGGTAGCAGTGGCAGGTTTCTTGGCCTGCTTACCTTTGTTCCAGCCTTGCATTGGCCTCCAGGCTGGCTTGGCTTGAGAAGTATTACCCTCTTGCTTAGAGGACGTAGCACTTGGGGCTGGTCCGTTTCTGCGAAAGGGACGAAAATTAGGTTTATTTTTGGCCTTGAAAGACCTATCCTGAGGAAGGGCGTGGCCCTTGCCCCCAGTGATATCAGAAATAATCTCTTTCAAGTCAGGGCCAAACAGCGTTTTCCCCTTGAAAGGAATGTTAAGCAATTTGTTCTTGGAAGACGCATCCGCTGACCAAGATTTTAGCCAAAGCGCTCTGCGCGCCACAATAGCAAACCCAGAATTTTTCGCCGCTAATCTAGCCAATTGCAAAGTGGCGTCTAGGGTGAAAGAGTTAGCCAATTTGAGAGCATGAATTCTGTCCAAAATCTCCTCATAAGAATAATCTTTATTGAGCGCCTTTTCTAGTTCATCGAACCAGAAACACGCTGCTGTAGTGACAGGAACAATGCATGAAATTGGTTGTAGAAGGTAACCTTGCTGAACAAACATCTTTTTAAGCAAACCCTCTAATTTTTTATCCATAGGATCTTTGAAAGCACAACTATCTTCTATGGGTATAGTGGTGCGTTTGTTTAGAGTAGAAACCGCCCCCTCGACCTTGGGGACTGTCTGCCATAAGTCCTTTCTGGGGTCGACCATAGGAAACAATTTCTTAAATATAGGGGGAGGGACGAAAGGTATGCCGGGCCTTTCCCATTCTTTATTTACAATGTCCGCCACCCGCTTGGGTATAGGAAAAGCTTCGGGGGGCCCCGGGACCTCTAGGAACTTGTCCATTTTACATAATTTCTCTGGAATGACCAAATTCTCACAATCATCCAGAGTAGATAACACCTCCTTAAGCAGGGCGCGGAGATGTTCCAATTTAAATTTAAATGTAATCACATCAGGTTCAGCTTGTTGAGAAATTTTCCCTGAATCTGAAATTTCTCCCTCAGACAAAACCTCCCTGGCCCCCTCAGACTGGTGTAGGGGCACTTCAGAACCAGTATCATCAGCGTCCTCATGCTCTTCAGTATTTTCTAAAACAGAGCAGTCGCGCTTTCGCTGATAAGTGGGCATTTTGGCTAAAATGTTTTTGATAGAATTATCCATTACAGCCGTTAATTGTTGCATAGTAAGGAGTATTGGCGCACTAGATGTACTAGGGGCCTCCTGTGTGGGCAAGACTGGTGTAGACGAAGGAGGGGATGATGCAGTACCATGCTTACTCCCCTCACTTGAGGAATCATCTTGGGCATCATTTTCTCTAAATTTTGTGTCACATAAATCACATCTATTTAAATGAGAAGGAACCTTGGCTTCCCCACATACAGAACACAGTCTATCTGGTAGTTCAGACATGTTAAACAGGCATAAACTTGATAACAAAGTACAAAAAACGTTTTAAAATAAAACCGTTACTGTCACTTTAAATTTTAAACTGAACACACTTTATTACTGCAAATGTGAAAAAGTATGAAGGAATTGTTCAAAATTCACCAAAATTTCACCACAGTGTCTTAAAGGCTTAAAAGTATTGCACACCAAATTTGAAAGCTTTAACTCTTAAAATAACGGAACCGGAGCCGTTTTTATAATTAACCCCTTTACAGTCCCTGGTATCTGCTTTGCTGAGACCCAACCAAGCCCCAAGGGGAATACGATACCAAATGACGCCTTCAGAAGGTCTTCCTCACACATGCATCTGCATGTCATGCTTCCCAAAAACAAGTGCGCAATAGAGGCACGAAAATGAGGCTCTGCCTATGATTAGGGAAAGCCCCTAGAGAGTAAGGTGTCCAATACA
Organism: Bombina bombina; assembly: GCF_027579735.1. NCBI lineage: Eukaryota > Metazoa > Chordata > Amphibia > Anura > Bombinatoridae > Bombina > Bombina bombina. The sequence goes on from NC_069501.1 coordinate 103,569,283, forward strand.
GTGCCTGCCGGTTATTTTACATAATTCCCAAGAATAAAATAATTCCTCAAAGCTATGAAGTATAAAATATGCTTATATATCAATCGTTTTAGCCCAGAAAATGTCTACAGTCTTAAAAGCCCTTGTGAAGCCCTTTTTTTTTTTTTTTCTTATGTAATAAAAATGGCTTACCGGATCCCATAGGGAAAATGACAGCTTCCAGCATTACATCGTCTTGTTAGAAATGTGTCATACCTCAAGCAGCAAAAGTCTGCTCACTGTTTCCCCCAACTGAAGTTAATTCCTCTCAACAGTCCTGTGTGGAAACAGCCATCGATTTTAGTAACGGTTGCTAAAATCATTTTCCTCTTACAAACAGAAATCTTCATCTCTTTTCTGTTTCAGAGTAAATAGTACATACCAGCACTATTTTAAAATAACAAACTCTTGATTGAATAATAAAAACTACAGTTAAACACCAAAAAACTCTAAGCCATCTCCGTGGAGATGTTGCCTGTACAACGGCAAAGAGAATGACTGGGGAAGGCGGAGCCTAGGAGGGATCATGTGACCAGCTTTGCTGGGCTCTTTGCCATTTCCTGTTGGGGAAGAGAATATCCCACAAGTAAGGATGACGCCGTGGACCGGACACACCTATGTTGGAGAAATGAGACTTAAATAATGTGGAGACAAAAGCGACGCCCATATTTTTTAGCGCCAAATAAGACGCCCACATTATTTGGCGCCTAAATGCTTTTTGGCGCCAAAAATGACGCCACATCCGGAACGCCGACATTTTTGGCGCAAAATAACGTCAAAAAATGACGCAACTTCCGGCGACACGTATGACGCCGGAAACGGAAAAGAATTTTTGCGCCAAAAAAGTCTGCGCCAAGAATGACGCAATAAAATGAAGCATTTTCAGCCCCCGCGAGCCTAACAGCCCACAGGGAAAAAAGTCAAATTTTTGAAGGTAAGAAAAAATTATTAAATCAAATGCATTATCCCAAATATGAAACTGACTGTCTGAAAAATAAGGAAAGTTGAACATTCTGAGTCAAGGCAAATAAATGTTTGAATACATATATTTAGAACTTTATAAACAAAGTGCCCAACCATAGCTTAGAGTGTCACAGAAAATAAGATTTACTTACCCCAGGACACTCATCTACATGTTTGTAGAAAGCCAAACCAGTACTGAAACGAGAATCAGCAGAGGTAATGGTATATATAAGAGTATATCGTCGATCTGAAAAGGGAGGTAAGAGATGAATCTCTACGACCGATAACAGAGAACCTATGAAATAGACCCCGTAGAAGGAGATCACTGCATTCAAATAGGCAATACTCTCCTCACATCCCTCTGACATTCACTGCACGCTGAGAGGAAAACCGGGCTCCAACTTGCTGCGGAGCGCATATCAACGTAGAATCTAGCACAAACTTACTTCACCAACTCCATCGGAGGCAAAGTTTGTAAAACTGAATTGTGGGTGTGGTGAGGGGTGTATTTATAGGCATTTTGAGGTTTGGGAAACTTTGCCCCTCCTGGTAGGAATGTATATCCCATATGTCACTAGCTCATGGACTCTTGCTAATTACATGAAAGAAATTAGACTGTTTGGCCTTTGCTTTGGCCCTATCCTGAGGAAGGGAGTGACCTTTACCTCCCATAATGTCAGCAATAATTTCTTTCAAACCGGGCCCGAATAAGGTTTGCCCTTTGAAAGGAATATTAAGCAATTTAGATTTAGAAGTCACATCTGCTGACCAGGATTTAAGCCATAGCGCTCTGCGCGCCTGGATGGCAAAACCGGAGTTCTTAGCCGTTAGTTTGGTTAAGTGCACAACAGCGTCCGAAACAAATGCATTAGCTAGCTTAAGTGCTTTAAGCTTGTTCATAATCTCATCCAATGGTGCTGTGCGAATGGCCTCTTCTAGAGACTCAAACCAGAAAGCCGCCACAGCAGTGACGGGCGCAATGCATGCAAGGGGCTGTAATATAAAACCTTGTTGAACAAACATTTTCTTAAGGTATCCTTCTAATTTTTTATCCATTGGATCTGAGAAAGCACAACTATCCTCCACCGGGATAGTGGTGCGTTTAGCTAAAGTAGAAACTGCTCCCTCCACCTTAGGGACCGTCTGCCATAAGTCTCGTGTGGTAACGTCTATTGGGAACATTTTTCTAAATATCGGAGGAGGGGAAAAGGGCACACCAGGTCTATCCCACTCCTTGCTAATAATCTCTGTAAGCCTTTTAGGTATAGGAAAAACGTCAGTACACACCGGCACCGCATAGTATTTATCCAGCCTACATAACTTCTCTGGGATCGCGGCCGTGTCATAATCATTCAGAGCCGCTAACACCTCCCCTAGTAATACGCGGAGGTTCTCAAGCTTAAATTTAAAATTTGAAATTTCTGAATCCGGTCTCCCTGGATCAGATCCGTCACCCACAGAATGAAGCTCTCCGTCCTCATGTTCTGCAAATTGTGACGCAGTATCTGACATGGCTTTCGTGTCATCAGCGTGCTCTGTCCTTAACCCAGAGCTATCACGCTTGCCTCTTAACTCAGGCAAATTAGATAATACTTCTTCCATAACATTAGCCATATCTTGTAAAGTGATTTGTAAGGGCCTTGATGTACTTGGTGCCACAACATCACGCACCTCCTGAGCGGGAGGCGCAGGTACTGACACGTGAGGAGAGTTAGGCGGCATAACTTCCCCCTCGATGTCTTTTTTTTAATTTTTTTACAGGTAAAGATTGACCTTTATTTAAAGTAATATCAATACAATTGGTACACATATTTCTATTGGGCTCCACATTGGCTTTTAAACATAATGAACAAGCAGATTCATCTGTATCAGACATGTTTAAACAGACTAGCAATGAGGCTAGTAAGCCTGGAAATTACTTTCAGAAAATTTTCCAGCAATGTAAAAAACGCTGCTGCGCTTTTAAAACACAAAAAGACAATTACAGTTGAATAACAATGAACCAATTCAGTTATAGCAACCAAATTTTACATTAAATGTATGAAATCAGCAGAGGATTGCACCCACTAGTAACGAATGATTAACCCCTTAATACCCAAAAACGGATAAACAAATTAACAGTTAACATTTTTATCACAGTCAAACACACTGTCACAGGTCTGCTGTGACTGAATACCTCCCTCAAATATAAATTTTGAAGACCCCTGAGCTCTCCGGAGACGTCCTGGATCAAGGAGGAAGAAACAGGAAGACTATGATTGAATTTTAACTGCGCAACAAGGCGCTAACACAAAGCCCCTCCCAGTCATATTACACAGTGGGAGACCAGCTATAACGGTTTCTATGCAGAAATATACGTTAGCCATGTGGAAAAAATCATGCCCAAAGAGATTTATCACCAAGTACCTCACAAAACGATTAACATGCCAGTAAACGTTTTAAAAACAACATTTCATATGTTTTGTAAAGTTATCACTAAGCCTGCTACCAGTCGCTTCTACTGCAGTTAAGGCTCATACATTATTACAGGATTACCAGTATTTTTTCAGTCAAAATCTATTCCATAGAAAATAACTCTACTGTGTATACATTTACCAGCCTGATACCAGTCGCTACTAATGCATTTTAGGCTGTACTTACATCATATGGGTATCGGCAGTGTTTTCTTAGTCAATTCCATTCCTAGAAAATATTTTACTGCACATACCTCATTTGCAGGGGACCCCGCATGCTATTCCCTTTTCTGAAGTTACCCCACTCCTCAGAATGTGCGAGAACAGCCAGTGGATCTTAGTTACGTCTGCTAAGATCATAGAAAACGCAGGCAGATTCTTCTTCCAATACTGCCTGAGAGAAAAAACAGCACACTCCGGTGCCATTTAAAATAACAAACTTTTGATTGAAGAATAACTAATTAAAAAACTCCTAACTCCTCTCACGACCTCCTTCTTTGTTGAGTGTTGCAAGAGAATGACTGGATGTGACATGTGAGGGGAGGAGCTATATAGCAGCTCTGCTTGGGTGATCCTCTTGCAACTTCCTGTTGGGAAGGAGAATATATCCCATAAGTAATGGATGACCCGTGGACTGACTACACTTAACAAGAGAAAGTGTGTTTTTTTCAATTTTTTCATCATATTTTATAACAATATTTATAGTGAATTATTAGATATGATGAAAATAATGGTATGTTTAGAAAGTCCATTTAATGGTGAGAAAAACGGTATATAACATGTGTGGGTACAGTAAATGAGTAAGAGGAAAATTACAGCTAAACACAAACACTGCAGAAATGTAAAAATAGCCTTGGTCCCAAACGGTCAGAAAATGGACAAGTGCTGTGGTCCTTAAGGGGTTAATATAAACTGTGTTGGTAATGCAAAACTGGGGAATGGGTAATAAAGGGATTATCTATCTTTTAAAACAATAAAAATTATATTGTAGACTGTCCCTTTAACTGATAACAACTGCAAAACAGAGTACTTTATACTAAATTTATGACTGTGGCTAGCCGTGTCGTCTTCAGACTAAAGCTTCTCCAAATAAGGCAAATGGGGGTGGAGTTTGGCTTTTGAAAAATAATTATAGTAACAAGGATGTTAAAGGGACAGTCTATTCCAAAAATGTTATTGTATAAAAGATAGATAATGCCTTTACTACAGGTTCCCCAGTTTTGCATAGCCAACATGGTTATATTAATATAACATAATTTATGTAAGAACTTACCTGATAAATTCATTTCTTTCATATTGACAAGAGTTCATGAGCTAGTGATGTATGGGATATACAATCCTACCAGGAGGGGCAAAGTTTCCCAAACCTCAAAATGCCTATAAATACTTCACCACACCCACAATTCAGTTTAATGAATAGCCAAGTAGTGGGGTGATAAAATAAGGAGTAAAAAAAGCATACAAAAAGGAGGAACTGGAAATATAATTGTGCTTTTATACAAAAATCATAACTACCATATAAAGGGTGGGCCTCATGGACTCTTGCCAATATGAAATAAATGAATTTATCAGGTAAGTTCTTACATAAATTATGTTTTCTTTCATGTAATTGGCATCCATGAGCTAGTGACGTATGGGATAGAAATACCCAAGGTGTGGAAGACCACAGAAGAGTCCCTAGAGAGGGAGGGATAAAATAAAAACAGCTATTTCCACTGAAAAGAAAAAAAATCCACAGAAAAAAAAATAATCTCTCATAAATTTCACATAAATTACAAGAAAAAAAAAACTTAAAACATAAGCAGAAGAATCAAACAGACAGCTGCCTGAAGAACTTTTCTACCAAAGACTGCTTCAGATGAAGCAAATACATCAAAATGGTAAAATTTTGTAAATGTATGCAAAGTCCACCAAGTTGCTGCTTTGCAAAACTGATCAACCAAAGCTTCATTCTTAAAAGCCCAAGAAGTTGCGACTGATCTAGTAGAATGAGCTGTAATTCTCTGTGAATCAAAAGCTTTAACCAAGATGCAAAAGAAATGGCAGAGGCTTTCTGACCTTTCCTAGGACCAGAAAAAACAACAAATAGACTAGAAGTCTCCCTGAAATATTTAGTAGCTTCGACATAATATTTCAAAGCTCTTACAACATTCAAAGAATGTAAAGATCTTTCAAGAGTATTTTTAGGATTAGGACACAAGGAAGGAACAACAATTTCCCTACGAATGTTGTTAGAATTCACAACCTTAGGAAGAAATTTAAACAAAGTCTGCAAAACAGCCTTATCCTGATGGAAAATCAGAAAAGGAGACTCACAAGAGAGCAGACAATTCAGAAATTCTTCTAGCTGAAGAGATAGCCAAAAGGAACAACACTTTCCAAGAAAGTAGTTTAATATCCAAATAATGCATAGGCTCAAAAGGAGAAGCCTGCAAAGCCTTAAAAAGCAAATTAAGACTCCAAGAAGGAGAGATTGATTTAATAACAAACCTTTATCCAAACCATCCTGAAGAAACTGTAAAACTCTAGGAATTCTAAAAGAATGCCAAGAAATTTTATGAGAACACCATGAAATATAGGTTTTCCAAACCCGATAATACATTTTTCTTGAAACAGACTTACGAGCCTGTAGAGAAACCTATATGACTAAGCACTTAAGCATTCAAATTCCATACCTTTACATTTAGCGATTTGAGATCCTGATGATAAAACGGCCCTTGAAACAGAAGGCCTGGTTTTAAAGTGAGTGGCCAAGGTTGGCAACTTGACATCCGGACAAGATCTGCAAACCAAAATCTGTTAAGCCATGCTGATGCTATCAGAAACACATGCGATTGTTCTATTATGACCTTGAAGATCACCCTTGGAAGAAGAACTAGAGGCGGAAAGATGTAAGCAGGTTGGTATGGCCAAGGAACTGCTAACGCATCTACCATCTCCGCATGAGGATCCCTGGACCTAGAAAGATACCTGGGAAGTTTCTTGTTTAGATGGGACGCCATGAGATCTATTTCTGTGACACCCCACATCTGTACAATCTGACAAAATACATCTGGATGGAGAGACCACTCCCCTGGATGTAAAGTCTGACGGCTGAGATAATCCGCTTCCCAATTGTCTACACCCGGGATACGTATTGCAGAAATTAGACAGGAGTTGAATTCTGCCCAAGAAAGAAGATACTTCTTTCATCGCTAAAGAACTGCAAGTCCCACCCTGATGATTGACATATGCCACAGTTGTGATATTGTCTGTCTGAGAATGAATGAATGATTCTCTCTTTAGTAGAGGCCAAGCCTGAAGAGCCATGAAAATAGCACTAAAATATTTCTAAATAGTTCTAAAATATTGATTGATAACCTCGCCTCTTGAGTATTCCAAACCCCTTGTGCTGTCAGAGACCCCCAGACAGCTCCCCAACTTGTGAGACTTGCATCTGTTGAAATCACAGTCCAGAAAGGACGAACAAAGTACGCCCCTTGAAGAATAAGGAGATGGTTTAAACACCAAGTCAGAGAGAGTTGAGTGTTGGGATTTAAGAATATCAATTGTGATATCCTTGTATAATCCCTGCACCATTGATTCAGCATGCAAAGCTGCAGAGGTTTCATATGAAAACGAGCAAAGGGGATCACGTCCGATGCTGCAGTCATGAGACCTAAAACTTCCATGCACATAGCCACTGAAGGGAATGATCGAGACTGAAGGTTTCGACAGGCAGAAACCAATTTCATTCGTCTCTTGTCTGTTAAAGACAGAGTCATGGACACTGAATCTATCTGGAAACCTAAAAAGGTGACCCTTGTCTGAGGAATCAAGAAACTCTTTGGAAAATTGATCCTCCAACCATGTCTTTGAAGAAACAACACAAGTTGATTAGTGTGAGATTCTGCTAAATGAAAAGATTGAGCCAGTACCAAGATATCGTCCAAATAAGGAAACAACGCAATACTCTGCTCTCTGATTACAGATAGAAAGGCACCTAGAACCTTGGAAAAGATTCTTGGTGCTGTCGATATGCCAAATTGAAGAGCGACAAATTGGTAATGCTTGTCTAGAAAAGAGAATCTCAGAAACCGATAGTGGTCTGGATGAATCGGAATGTGAAGATATGCATCCTTAAGTCTATTGTGGACATATAATGACCTTGCTAAACAAAAGGCAGAATAGTCCTTATAGTCACCATCTTGAAAGCTGGGACGCTTACAAAGTGATTAAAAAATTTCAGATCCAGAACTGGACTGAATACATTTTCCTTCTTCGGGACAATGAATAGATTTGAATAAAAACCCAAACCCTGTTCCAGAAGTGTAACTGGTACAATTACCCCTGAAAGCTCCAGATCTGAAACACATTTCAGAAAAGCCTGAGCTTTCACAGGATTTGTTGGAATGTGAGAGAGAAAAAACCTTTTCACAGGTGGTCTTATTCTGAAACCTATTCGATACCCTTGAGAGAAAATATTCTGAATCCAATGATTCTGAATGGAACCTGCCCAAACGTCTTGAAATAATTTCAATCTGCCCCCCACTAGTAGAACTGGAATGAGGGCCGCACCCTTATGCAGTTTTGGGGGCTGGCTTTGGTTTCTTAAAAAGGCTTGGATTTATTCCAACTCGAAGATAGCTTCCAATTGGAGCAAGAGTCCTTAGGGGAAGGAGTGGCTTTCTGTTCTCTATTCTGACGAAAGGAACTAAATCGATTAGAAGCTCTAGTTTTACCCTTAGATTTTTTATCTTGGGGCAAAAAAACTCCATTCCCCCCAGTAATAGTGGAAATAGTGGATTCTAACAAATTATTACCCTAGATTTAGATACCATGTCAGCATTCCATGACTGGAGCCATAAAGCTCTTCTAGCTAAAATAGCCAAAGACATAATTTTAACATCAATATTAATGATATAAAAAATAGCATCACAGAGAAAATGATTAGCATATTAAAGCAAGCGAACAATGATAGACAAATCAGAATCTTTTTCCCGTTGTGCTAAGCTATCCAACCAAAAAGTTGATGCAGCCGAAACATCATCCATAGATATGGCAGGCCTGAGAATATAGCCAGAATGTAAATAAGCTTTCCTAAGATAAGACATTTTCCTATCTAAAGGATCCTTAAAATAAGTACTACCTTCCATTGGAATAGTAGTACGCTTGGCAAGAGTAGAAATAGCCCCATCAACCTTAGGGACTTTTCTCCAAAACTCTAAATTAGCCACTGGCAATGGGTACAAACTTTTAAACCTAGAAGAAATGTATGCTTACCTAATAAATTTATTTATTTCTTGGCACGGTGAGTCCACGGATTCTCATCAATTACTGTTGGGAATATCATTCCTGGCCAGCAGGAGGAAGCAAAGAGCACCAAAGCAGAGCTGATAAGTATTACTTCCCATCCCACAAACCCAGGTCATTCGACCGAAGGAAAAGGAAAGAAAAGAAACGCCACAAGGTGCAGAGGTGCCTGAGTTTTATATAAAAAAAACTGTCTGAAAAACAGGGAGGGCCATGGACTGTGTAAATAAATAAATACATTTTATCAGGTAAGCATACATTTTGTTTTCTTTCTAATGACACAGTGAGTCCACAGATCATCATCAATTACTGTTGGGAATCAATACCCAAGCTAGACACAGATGATACGGGAAGGACAAGACAGGTAACCTAAACAGAAGGCACTACTGAAGACCCTTTCTCCTAAAATAAACCTCAGCCGAGGCAAAAGAACTAAATTTATAGACTTCAGAAAAAATGACCAAGGAAAGCCAAGTTGTCACCTTACAAATCTGTTCTACACAGACCTATTTCTTGAAGGCCCAAGACGAAAAACACCACCCTAGTGTAGTTAGCAGTAATTCGATCAAGAGGCTGCTCTCCAGAAGGCTCATGAGTCCTACAACTAACACTTCTCGACTAGAGAGAAAGAGAAGTGGTGGAAACTTCCTGGACCTTATGATATCCAGAAAACCACAAACAATCCAGAGGACTGACAAAAGACCTTTGTAGCCTGTAAATAAATCTAAGAGCCCGCACAACATCTAAGTTTTGCAACAGACTTTCTTTATGAAAAGAAGGATTAGGACAGGATGAAGGAACAACCAGGTCTTGATTAAAATCTCTGTCCGACACAACCTTAGGAAGAAAACCAAACTTGGAATGAAGAACTGCCTTATCTGCCAAAAATACGAGATAAGGAGAACCAAACTGCAAGCTGAGAGTACTGAAACCCTCCGAGCAGAATAAACAAACTTCCTAAGATAACAACTAAATATCTATGGAAAGCCAAGATTCAAACAGAGCCTGAAGTAAAGCTTTAAGAACAAAGTTAAGACTCCAAGGAAACAACAAACTCAAACACAGTCCTGATTCGAATCAGGACCTGAAAAAAGGATTGGACATCTGGCACGTCCGCCAGATGCTTAAGCAGCCAAATAGAAAGAGACGAAACCGACTCTTGAGGGTACCAACAGATAAGCCCTACTCAAGACCCACCTGGAGAAAAGATAAGAGCCATGGGATCCTGCCATCTCTTATAGAATCTTTCTAGTGATAGGCTTACGATTCTAAATCGGTTTCAATAACCGATTCCAAAAACCCATATTTAGCTAAAACCAAGCGAACAATCTCCAAGCAGTCAGCCTCAGAGAAACGATATTTGGATAAAGGAAGGACACCTGAAATAGAAGATCCTTCCTCAGTGAACGCTTTCACGGAAGTAGAGACGGCATCTCTACTAGATCCACCTACCATATCTTGTGAGGCCACACAGGAGCTAGGAGAAGGAATGCTATCTTCTACTTGATCCGAACAATGACTCACGGAATAAGAGCAAACAGAGAGGGAGGAGACGCTAACGTGAAGTTCCAAGGAACTGCCAGAGCATCTAATAGAGAGGCTAAAGGATCTTTTGACCTCAAACCGAACTTGGAAACTTGATGCTCTGACGTGACCCCATCAGAACCCATTCCAGCACCCCCATTTGGTAGATAAGCTGGAGAACACTTCCGTATGGAGTTCCCACTCCCCGGAATGGAAGTCTGTCTGCTCAGAATCCGCTTCCTAGTTATCCACTCCAGAAATGTGGATGGCCGAAAGACAGTAACTGTAAGCACCCGCCCCCAGAAAAAACTAACTAAGGAACTCAGAGTTCCTCCCTGGAGGTTGATGAAGCCGCAGGAGCTATGTTGTCTGACTGGAACCCGAAAACTGGGCTAAAGTCAACTGAGGCCAAACATCAAAGCATTGTAAATCACTCCAAACTCCAAATGTGAAAGGGGAGAACAGACATCTCCCAGGACCCTAGTCCCTGCGCCTTCAACGAAACCCAAGCTCCTCCCCAGCTGGTGGCCGCAGAAAAATCTCCAAACCTTTATTTTTATGTGACTTGAGACCGATGCCAAATAGAACCATCACGGGAAGAGACCCTTGTCGTACTGAACTAGATTCTCTGAGACAATGCGGACAATCCCCATTCCACCGTCAGAGCATGCACAACTGAAGAGCTCTCAAACGGTATCGAGCAAGGATATGATGTCCATAGAAGACACCATCAGACCAATCACCTCCATACACAGAGCCACTGATTCTCAAACAGGAGACTGAAGAGAGAGGCAAGAGGAAGGGTCTTGGCTCTTCTGACCACCGTCCGACAGATTTTCAATGATAAGGAAAAATTATGGTCCCTAAGCACCCAACCCTTGTAGCTGGGACAAGGGAAGTTCTTTTCCAGCTCCACTGCCATTCGTGTAACTAAGAAGACAACAAAAACCTCTGAATGAGATCTTGCTTGTAGAAAGATACCAATAGGACATCCAGGAGTGACGCCCCTGCGATCCCGGAATCGAATTGCAGCCCAGAATGAGAAACCACTGAGATCTGTGGCAAAACCATTGTTGAACCACAACTGAAAAAGCTTAGTTGGAAGGCAAAACTCATAAATTATTAGATAATTGAGTGGGAACCTAAGGATATGCATCCTTAAAGTCAAAGGTCAATATAGACTGACCCTCTTGCACCAAGGAAGAAGGAGCAAACAGTCTCCATCTGTAAGAAACAGTGATACATGTACTGCCCAAAAGGACTAAAAGTTCCCTCTTTTTTACATGAAAAAGGAACTAAACCCTGTTCTAAAAATAGAACAGGAACATTACTCCCAGGGGAGAAGATCCTGAAAACATTTCAAAAACGCTTCTCTTCTTATCTGGTCCACAGATAATCTTGAGAAGTGGAACCTGCTCCTGGGAGGAAGAGGCTGAATTCCAAATCTTAACCCTGAAATACTATATCTACAGTCCTTAAGGGATCCAGGGCATCCTGTATCCAGGCATGATAAAAACTGATAGAAACTGCCCCCCAGAGGACCCAATCCTTGGTCGGGGGCAAACCCTACATGCTGAATGAGAGTTAGCTGCGGATTTCCATAATTACTTCCCCCTGACCCAAGACTGACTGGGTATTCAAGAGGACTTGAACTGCTCCAGCTTGGAAGACAAAGGTGAAGACTTCCTGAAGTTACAAGGTAGCAACATAAATAAAAGATTGGCCTAACTGCCCTTCTGATCTGGACCTCCTCATGAAGTCATCCAAATGGAATCAGACAAGGCGTTGCACCAAAAAGATGTTGCACTTGTCTTTTTAAAAGAGCATCTACCCTTTATGGTAATGACTCCTACTACTTTAAACATCATGTGTCATGAAATTTAAAGGAGACAGCTTATTGCTGACAGAAGAAGGGGAGAAAGGAATCCTTGACTTCTCCTATACCTGAGAAAATTCTCCTAGCACAGTCGTGTACAGGAAAAATCTTTACAGATGAATCCTAGAATATATTAAATTACTAGGTTCTGAGGATCGACGTCTATCTAGAAGCCAACCTCCTAATAATACACAAAGGTGTCCAGGCTTGAATCTGAAGAGTACTTCAGCACCAAATGAAGGAATAATACTCTCCGAATCTGAGCTTTAACACTCAGATGCTACAGACTATCCTCCTCATTCACTATAAGAGGGGCAATATGTGTAGCAGTAAGCGGCGCAGAAACCTTACTATCAGATTCTATAATTTTCCTCTTGCGATTTCCCTTTAAAAACATAATTTATGCTTACCTGATAAATTTATTTCTCTTGTAGTGTATCCAGTCCACGGATCATCCATTACTTATGGGATATTCTCCTTCCCAACAGGAAGTTGCAAGAGGATCACCCACAGCAGAGCTGCTATATAGCTCCTCCCCTCACTGCCATATACAGTCATTCGACCGAAACAAGACGAGAAAGGAGAAACCATAGGGTGCAGTGGTGACTGTAGTTTAATTAAAATTTAGACCTGCCTTAAAAGGACAGGGCGGGCCGTGGACTGGATACACTACAAGAGAAATAAATTTATCAGGTAAGCATAAATTATGTTTTCTCTTGTTAAGTGTATCCAGTCCACGGATCATCCATTACTTGTGGGATACCAATACCAAAGCTAAAGTACACGGATGATGGGAGGGACAAGGCAGGAACTTAAACGGAAGGAACCACTGCCTGTAGAACCTTTCTCCCAAAAACAGCCTGCGAAGAAGCAAAAGTGTCAAATTTCTAAAATTTTGAAAAGGTGTGAAGCGAAGACCAAGTCGCAGCCTTGCAAATCTGTTCAACAGAGGCCTCATTTTTAAAGGCCCAGGTGGAAGCCACAGCTCTAGTAGAATGAGCTGTAATCCTTTCAGGGGGCTGCTGTCCAGCAGTCTCATAGGCTAAACGTATTATGCTCCGAAGCCAAAAGGAGAGAGAGGTTGCCGAAGCTTTTTGACCTCTCCTCTGTCCAGAGTAAACGACAAACAGGGCAGATGTTTGACGAAAATCTTTAGTAGCCTGTAAGTAAAACTTCAAGGCACGGACTACGTCCAGATTACAAATAGAAGAACACAGAGGCGCCACAATGGCCCAGTACCACCAAAACAGAAAGATATGTGTACAGAAGGCACTATATATACTCACAAACATGGAGCACCCAGATGGTGCTAATGGAGCAGGCTGAAACTTCACAGTAGTCCAGCTCACTGATAGACCTCCAAAAAGATCCAGTCGGTGTTCCTTGAAGGCTTAGGCCTTAGATCCTATGCCTAGAAAAGGGAGAGGCAAACCAACATGGCCTAGTATTGTTTGAGCCCAGGGAGAATAAAACCCTAATGGGTATACTCACAGGAGATAAAGCACCTCCAGGTGCAGTAACAGCAAGCTGGAACCACAAGTCGCCCAGTAGACAAACCACAGCAAGTAGTCCTCGACTTCCAGTAGTATAACGTTTTATGGGAGAGGGCTATATACAACCCCACAACATGTTATTGGGTCAAAATACCACACAAGCAAGTGTATAAAAAAGTAAAAATCTTTAATAACACAGCGACGCGTTTCTCAGCCGCCTACGGGCTGTTTCATCAGGCTATAATAAAACATTAAAATATACACTTGCTATATACCATATTGAAAAACCTAAAAAATTATCTAATTGGACAGTCAATTGAAGTTTCAGCCAATGTGTGATCATTCTCAATCAGTAACTATGGCGGCTGAGAAACGCGTCGCTGTGTTATTAAAGATTTTTACTTTTTTATACACTTGCTTGTGTGGTATTTTGACCCAATAACATGTTGTGGGGTTGTATATAGCCCTCTCCCATAAAACGTTATACTACTGGAAGTCGAGGACTACTTGCTGTGGTTTGTCTACTGGGCGACTTGTGGTTCCAGCTTGCTGTTACTGCACCTGGAGGTGCTTTATCTCCTGTGAGTATACCCATTAGGGTTTTATTCTCCCTGGGCTCAAACAATACTAGGCCATGTTGGTTTGCCTCTCCCTTTTCTAGGCATAGGATCTAAGGCCTAAGCCTTCAAGGAACACCGACTGGATCTTTTTGGAGGTCTATCAGTGAGCTGGACTACTGTGAAGTTTCAGCCTGCTCCATTAGCACCATCTGGGTGCTCCATGTTTGTGAGTATATATAGTGCCTTCTGTACACATATCTTTCTGTTTTGGTGGTACTGGGCCATTGTGGCGCCTCTGTGTTCTTCTATTTGCAGTTTCTAACCATCAGGACGACCATCCTTTGACAGAGTGCTGCCTCCATATAGTGGGACTTGTTGGATGAATGGACATTCACATACCTATACCTACTGTATAGTTCACTGTTCTGGTGTTCTATCCTGTGCAACTGTTTGTATTTAGTGCTTAATATTTTAGTACATTGTTATCTGTCTAGGTTTTATTTTTATTTTTATTTTTATTTTTATCTCTGGTAATTGGGAGGCGCACCCTAAAGGGTGTGGTGTGCAGTTGTGTATACCACTCCCTACATTATACGTCCAGATTATGCAAAAGACGTTCCTTCTTTGAAGAAGGATTAGGACACAATGATGGAACAACAATCTCTTGATTGATATTCCTGTTAGAAACCACCTTAGGTAAAAACCCAGGTTTGGTACGCAGAACTACCTTGTCTGAATGAAAAATCAGATAAGGAGAATCACAATGTAAGGCAGATAACTCAGAGACTCTTCGAGCCGAGGAAATAGCCATCAAAAACAGAACTTTCCAAGATAAAAGTTTAAAATCAATGGAATGAAGGGGTTCAAACGGAACTCCATGAAGAACTTTAAGAACCAAGTTTAAGCTCCACGGGGGAGCAACAGTTTTAAACACAGGCTTAATCCTAACCAAAAAAAAACAATTGCTGTAAGCAATTGAAAGGAATGTACTTACATAGCACTCAACAGCACATGTTTTGAACTAGCTAGGTACCATAGGTGAGTGAGCCCGTGAAAGGCAGGTTTAAAACTTAACTTTTATTAACTCGATTAAAAAATGAAATAGTTAAAAATATCAGCTAGTGTGACCCAGAACGAAGGTGATTTCAGGGGGGTGAAAAAATATTCCTCCCAAATCCCAATGTGTTTAATATTAATGCCCCTGTATGGTCTCCTGGGGTAATGCCCTTGATAAAAAGGGGAGTAGTACAAATGTACCTCTAGATTAGGTTGGTTAAGGTGAGGGTCAATATTACAGTAAGAACAACCCTGCTGTTACTCTCTGTCTGAGTCAGGGGATCTCCACAGTAAAGTCACACCTTCCAGAATAAATTATAAGGTACAGTTGTCTGTAGGAGATGTGAGCTTACCACAAATTAAGTAATGTTAAATTTGCTATCGGGTACCGGAATAGATAGGGTACTCCTATTATTTATTAGTCAGTGATTACTAGTGGGATTCAGCGCCTATTATCCTCTTATTTATCTTGTATACAATAGTTTACTAGTATTGTTTGAATTATTATATAGGTGGTACTAGGAATACAGTTACCAACCCGGTACTTATGATATCAATTCTATTGTTATTTTTATCATCCTGTCAGATAATAAGGCCACTGGGGATACGTTGATTCTAGAGGTGCCCACGCTCTTATAGCAAATTCACGTTGTATTGGGGTGAAATATTTAAAAAAACAAAAAGAAAAAAATCTAGTAATTCACAGGAATGGAATAATTGTATAACTCAAGGAAATATTTATAATTTGACCCTAATTGTCTCTGTCTCTTCAATTTCTAGGACACTTATAGTGATATTTACCACTGTGGGGTCGATAAGGCTAGTGTGGCTAGGCCTAAGTTATATTAGGATATTCCTGGCTTGTCAATGTTTCCCTTGTGAATGGGAGATAATCTTAATAGCCTCCTCAATAAATGTTCCTTATGTTGAAAATAAATCCCATGCAAAATTACACAAGCTAGGTCCCCCGAAGTTATTCCATTTTAATGTTAACTATTGCAGTATAATAGTGTAGAGGAATGCTTGGTGTAACATACTTGGGTGAAGTAAGACTTTAGAAACACTTGCACATTAACCGTGTACCAATCTCTGTTGGTTTATTATCATTCAATAACGGTATGATTGCCGGAGGAGCTGTTTATTTCAGGAAACCGCTATTCCTATATAACCAGTATTTCCCTTGTTCGAATCTGATTAGTTGTATATACTGAGTAGTTTTAAGAAAATGAAAACGATACCCAGACTACTTAATGCACAGATTTTCTCAGCTGTGTTAATTCAACAGGTATCTTGCACTTAATGTCCATAAGACCGTGCCGTAATTTATGCTAATGCCACTATTGAATAAAATGTGTTATTAATACTTTATTTCGCACTTTAATATCGCTGGGGAGAAAATTTCTTTTAAATATTTGTCATTGGATACTTCAAATTGACTCCCCAAACTCCTGGTTCAGCGGTTACACTCTATTTGTAGCTGACAGTGCAGGTGTCTGGTATAAATAAGAGGGAACTATTCTCCCCTCTTCTTGAAATAAGATTTACAATGTAAGCGTACCAATATACAAGTAAATATAATCAGGTTCCTGCTGGTATACAGGTAGCGGTTAAGAATCCTGGCTGTAAGTTTAAATTAAATTATCTCTCCGGTAATTCTATTGTCTTTACTACCGCTAAAAAATAGTAGTTGTAGAATACTTAGGTAAGGTAAATTATGGATTTTTCTTTAGCGTAAATATATTTCAACCGGGCACTCTCACAAACATACAGGTTTAAATTAAATTCTAATAATCCATTCGCTCAACAAGTCACACTGCTGTTTAGTTTAAAACGGGAGAGATAGTCTCCTGTAGCCCTGACATGTTTTGCCTAAACGGCTTTGTCAAAGGTGGGGCGCCCGCCATTCTTAGGGCTTTTTATTGGCCAGTCTCAGAGAGGCTTGTCCCTCTTCAACTGATCCGATTGGTTCCTCCCTACTTTCATTCAATAGGTTACTAGGGAGGTGTGTACTATCGTCATTGTCTGGTTTCCACCCTCTTAATGACGACCTTGCATTGTATTATCGTTACACCTGTTATTGATGCAGGACTGGATATATATATATATATATGTATGAGTCAAACTGAGATATAATAATAAATCTTTAGCTGCAAGGGAAGGGGTTCATTCCTTTATTTCAAACTGTAGCGTGATCGAATATACTTATTTTATATATTTATTTTACTTATAGTTAGAATGACTAAAAAGGGAAAGTTATATTGAGAAGTTAATTTTCTTGACAAAAAGGAGAGTAAACATTGTTTCAGATGTAATCATTGTGACGTGTAGGTAATCGAAGATAGAACCAGGTTCCAGACTTTGTGTTTCGTGAATCTGTAGCGGCGTATTCAGTATATTAATTTGATGGGCTAGGCTGTTCACTGCCCCGATTGGTTGTTCCTTGCTAGAGTCAAGCTTATCTGAATGGCGTGAATCGTGCAGGGTGACGAATATCTTCCACTTTTTATCATATTGAATTGAACAATTCCGTGCCCAGAAAGTGTTTTAACATAAGGTCCCCAATTTAAATACATAACTAGAATTTTTTATTTTTAATTATATTTTTTATTGTTATATATCAAAGTTGTGCCGAAATACTGAGGGTGTCGGGGTGAGTGCCAGGTCCTCTTTTGCCCTGTTTATTTACATTACTATACATGTACTAGTGACGGAAATAAAACTATATGTTAAAGCTCGTGAAGTGAAAACAAGTGAAAAGGAGGTGAAAAAAATGGGAGGGGGGGGAGGGGGAGGGGAAAATTAATAAAAAGTGAAAAAAGTGAAAAAAGAAATTGCTAGAATGTGTAGTTAATTTTATTTTAATTTTTTATTTTGTGTGTGCAGCTTGTCTTTAGATAGAAACAACCGATGGAATGACTACGTTGTAATTGCCTTATGCTACTGGATGGCCTCTGTGTTCCATCATTCTGAACAATACGAGTTGGCTTTAATGTTCTTATATCGTTTTTTGTGCATTTACTACGATAGTGCAATTGTTAATAAATCATTATGTGTTATGTTTACCGCTTGGCTAGATAATGCTATCCCTGTTGTGTGTCTGTGCGATTGGCTCCATGTCGCCCCCTTTAAAGTCTTAGATTATTCTACCCCCACGTTTACACCCTAATTTGTTCTTGTGTATATTGATTTATTAGTTTTCATCTTCTCATCTGTTATCAAAGTTGAAACTCAAAGATTTTTATTCTTATAGAAAACAGTAATAGTTGTTCTGTTCGTTTAACCCTTTAGGGTGTACGCTATCAAGTAGATATATCCATCTACATTCTGCTCTGAGTAGGGCCTGTTCAATATTGCCCCCTCTAATGCCCAAGGATATCTTTTCTATTCCTTGGCATTTGAGCTCTCTTGGGTTTGAATGATGGCGTTTCAAAAAATGAGATGCTACAGAAGATATTGTCTTTCCATCCTCCTGGTCTTTGGCAGCATTCTTGATATTTCTTATATGCTCCTGTACTCTGACCCTCAGTTGTCGGCTGGTCATCCCAACATAGATTTTGGAACAGCTGCAAAATAATGCGTATATTATGTTTTCTGTAGTGCAGCTGATATAATTTTTCGTTTTGTGAGTATGACCGAACCGATCCTGTATCATGTCCGTCTTGCGTATGTGTTTACATATTGAGCAAGTGCCGCACGGAAATGACCCTGCCCGGATGGCAGTTCTGGTTTTTGCCAATTGATAGTGGCTGCGGGATACCATATTTTTGATATTCTGAGTTCTTCTGTATCCTATCTGGACTCTGTCTCCCACAATTGGCTTTAGATCTTGGTCTAAGGTTAGTAAGTGCCAGTGTTTGTTCAATATGTGGTTAACTATATGGATCTGTGGGTTGTATGTTAAAATCAATCTGACTTGTTCATCCTGTTTTTTTATTTTTTTGCGCAGTAAGTCAGTGCGATTAGTTTGGATTGCCCTGTTTTTGGCTCTTTTAATGTTTCTTTTACTGTAACCTCTGTCCAGTAATCGTTTTTCAAGTAGTTCTGCTTGTTCGTTAAAGAGTTGTCGATTACTACAGTTTCTCCTTATCCTTAGGAATTCGCCAACTGGCAATGATTTGGTTGTTCCGGGGGCGTGGGAACTATTATTGTGTAGAATACTGTTAGTCACCGTTTCTTTTCTGTAGAGGTTGGTTTGTATTCGTCCTTCTTGATCTTTAAATATGTTAAGATCTAAAAAATTTATCTCTGATTGACTCATTGTGTAGGTCAATTTTATGTTTAAGTCGTTCTGATTGAGATTTAGAAGGAAAGTTTCTAGTTCTTCCCTGCTCCCCTCCCACATAAACAGGATGTCGTCTATGTAGCGGATCCAAAAAGGTATTTTATCCGTAGATGCTGAATGGATATCATTGAATACCACATGTTTTTCCCAGAATCCTAAGAACAGGTTGGCGTAGGTAGGGGCACAGGCCGTGCCCATCGCCGTACCCTGGACTTGGAGGTAAAATCGATTGGCAAAAGTAAAAAAATTGTATCTCAGGACAAATTCCAATAATTTAAGGATGAACATATCATGATCTTCCTCTTCCGAGGAACCTTGGTTGAGAAAAAATTGTACTGCCTTCAATCCCTTGTCATGTTCTATGGAGGTATATAGGGACTCTACGTCCGCCGTTACAAGCCAAGTTTCTTTTCTGGTGTTGATATTTTCGAGCCTTTGCAGTACCTCCATGGTGTCTTTGACATAAGAGGGCAGTGTCTCCACAAATTCCCTTAGTCTGTGGTCCACATACTGGCTGGCTTTTTCTGATAGGCACTCGTTGCCAGAAACGATGGGCCTTCCGGGAGGATTTGTGATGTTTTTGTGGACCTTGGGAATGAGGTAGAAGGTGGCAACTTTAGGATGCTTAACTGTGAGAAACTTAGTTTCGTCCGCCGTTATGATGTTGCCATCTTTGATGATATTATTGTAGAGTTTACTGTATGTCTTGCTTGGGTTTGTTGAACAATTTTTGATAACATTGTCGATTTTTCAATTGCTTTTCAACTTGTTTTAAGTACATCGATAACGGCCATAGGACGATATTTCCACCTTTATCCGCCTCTCTTATTATTATGTCCTCCCAGGACCTGATCTCTTTTAAAGCCAATTTTTCAGTTCTTGTGAGATTCTGTTGTGAATATTGCGTTTTTAATTGTGAGATTTCCTCACATACCACTTGATTGAATATTTCCAACTGTGTAGATAGATTATATTTAGGTACAAATGTAGACCTGGTTTTCAATTGGCGTCTCCAGGATTTGGATTGAGGTTCACTATCTTGTAGTAGGCTTTCAAAGTCTTGTAAACTCCTCCTGTCATCTTCTGATAGGGTGGGATCAGATTTTTTGGCAAAAAAATTCTTTAAATTTAATTTTCGTAGGTACAGCTGTATGTCTTTAATCACTTCAAATTTGTTGAGTTGTCCTGTAGGACAGAAAGATAGACCTTTTGATAATACTGAGATATGCTCTGGAGATAACTTATATTCAGATAGGTTAATAACCTTTAATGATTTAGTCTCATCTGGGAGAAAGGACTCGGAGCTCTCTGATGTTGCCTGCCCCCCCCGTTGCGGAGCTCTGTAGTGGCCTCTGGACCTGGTGGGTTTTTTGTTTGTACTTTTGACCTCTTCTGGAGGTTCTGCCTCTTCTGACGTGCCTTGATCTAAAAAATTCTTCCTCTTATTTCTAGCTGGTAAGGAAAAGACAGAGGTGGATGTACTTGGGGTACTACCCGAGGGTTCATTATTCATGTTATCCTCACCGTCCGTATCAGAGACATCACTCTGGATTATATTTTGATGATTACTTCTAGAATTGTTTTTATAGAAGTTCCTTCTTCTCCATTTGTAGATCTTCTTCTCTTTATAATCATTAATATCTCTGTATAGTTTTCCCTGCTTCATATCCCTTAATTCTTTAATATACTGGTCTAATTCTTTCTGATAGTTTTTATACATTTTTTCAAAATCTGATTGTGATTCATATTTTTTGAGCTGTGCATATTGTTCCTGAATGGACAATTCAAGTTTGTCAAATTTCTCTTTATCATGTCGTATCAGTATGTTCATGAGTTTGAACGAACATTCTGATAGAGCTATTTCCCATTCATCTGTCAGTATGGGATTTTAGAACTCAAAGGCCGGGAACAGTTGTATCCTTAATCCTCTAGGGATTAATTTTTGTTGGATGTATTTATCGAAAAATTGTTGATCCCACCATACTTTTTCTTGTTTGTACATATTTTTATGTACTTCCTTTAATAGATTTTCCAGTGACACGGTAGGAGTATATTCATCATTTGCATTAGTTTTGAACATGTTGTCCAAATCGGTCGCTCTTCTAGAGTGTCTTTCAGATCTATCTTTGCCAAAAAGATCAGCCATGATGTAGCCAAAACAACCTACGGTATATTTAGCTAAAATTACAATAAATTAGTAATTACTTATAGATTTATAGTTTGAAATATTACTAGGTTTATTAAATATAGATGTGTGCTCTGTCGTCTGGAAGACTGTGAAACCACAGTATCTGAGACTATATATTACTAGAAAAAGAGAAGACGACGGCACTACTGGTGCTGTGTTCCTAATAATATTAGTATCTCGTATGTATTAACTGTATTAATAGAGACAATCTAGATATATTCAGGAACTTAGGTGCTGTACACTTAAAGAGAACAACCAGAAAAAACCAATTGCTGTAAGCAATTGAAAGGAATGTACTTACATAGCACTCAACAGCACATGTTTTGAACTAGCTAGGTACCATAGGTGAGTGAGCCCGTGAAAGGCAGGTTTAAAACTTAACTTTTATTAACTCGATTAAAAAATGTGTGACCCAGAACGAAGGTGATTTCAGGGGGGTGAAAAAATATTCCTCCCAAATCCCAATGTGTTTAATATTAATGCCCCTGTATGGTCTCCTGGGGTAATGCCCTTGATAAAAAGGGGAGTAGTACAAATGTACCTCTAGATTAGGTTGGTTAAGGTGAGGGTCAATATTACAGTAAGAACAACCCTGCTGTTACTCTCTCTGTCTGAGTCAGGGGATCTCCACAGTAAAGTCACACCTTCCAGAATAAATTATAAGGTACAGTTGTCTGTAGGAGATGTGAGCTTACCACAAATTAAGTAATGTTAAATTTGCTATCGGGTACCGGAATAGATAGGGTACTCCTATTATTTATTAGTCAGTGATTACTAGTGGAATGAAGGGGTTCAAACGGAACTCCATGAAGAACTTTAAGAACCAAGTTTAAGCTCCACGGGGGAGCAACAGTTTTAAACACAGGCTTAATCCTAACCAAAGCCTGACAAAATACCTGGACATCTGGAACTTCTGCCAGACGCTTGTGCAAAAGAATAGACAGAGCAGAGATCTGTCCTTTTAAAGAACTAGCTGATAAGCCTTTGTCCAAACCCTCTTGGAGAAAGGACAATATCCTAGGAATCCTAACCTTACTTCATGAGTAACTCTTGGATTCACACCAATAAAGATATTTACGCCATATCTTATGGTAGATTTTCCTGGTGACAGGCTTCCGAGCCTGTATTAAAGGTATCAATGACTGACTCGGAGAAGCCACGCCTTGATAGAATCAAGCGTTCAATCTCCATGCAGTCAGTCTCAGAGAAATTAGATTTGGATGATTGAAAGGACCTTGTATTAGAAGGTCCTGCCTCAGAGGCAGAGTCCATGGTGGAAGAGATGACATGTCCACTAGGTCTGCATACCAGGTCCTGCGTGGCCACGCAGGCGCTATCAGAATCACAGATGCTCTCTCCTGTTTGATTTTGGCAATCAGTCGAGGGAGCAGAGGAAACGGTGGAAACACATAGGCCAGGTTGAAGAGCAAAGGAGCTGCTAGAGCATCTATCAGCGTTGCTCCCGGGTCCCTGGACCTGGATCCGTAACAAGGAAGCTTGGCGTTCTGGCGAGACGCCATGAGATCCAGTTCTGGTTTGCCCCAACGATGGACCAGTTGAGCAAACACCTCCGGATGGAGTTCCCACTCCCCCGGATGAAAAGTCTGACGACTTAGAAAATCCGCCTCCCAGTTCTCTACGCCTGGGATGTGGATCGCTGACAGGTGGCAAGAGTGAGACTCTGCCCAGCGAATTGTCTTGGAGACTTCTAACATCGCTAGGGAACTCCTGGTTCCCCCTTGATGGTTGATGTAAGCCACAGTCGTGATGTTGTCCGACTGAAATCTGATGAACCTCAGTGTTGCTAACTGAGGCCAAGCTAGAAGAGCCTTGAATATTGCTCTTAACTCCAGAAAATTTATTGGGAGGAGTTTCTCATCCTGAGTCCACGATCCCTGAGCCTTCAGGGAGTTCCAGACTGCGCCCCAACCTAGAAGGCTGGCATCTGTTGTTACAATCGTCCAATCTGGCCTGCGAAAGGTCATACCCTTGGACAGATGGACCCGAGAAAGCCACCAGAGAAGAGAATCTCTGGTCTCTTGATCCAGATTTAGTAGAGGGGACAAATCTGAGTAATCCCCATTCCACTGACTTAGCATGCATAATTGCAGCGGTCTGAGATGCAGGCGCGCAAATGGCACTATGTCCATTGCCGCTACCATTA
The DNA here is from genome assembly GCF_027579735.1 of Bombina bombina. Classification (NCBI taxonomy): domain Eukaryota; kingdom Metazoa; phylum Chordata; class Amphibia; order Anura; family Bombinatoridae; genus Bombina; species Bombina bombina. The sequence continues at coordinate 103,593,152 of NC_069501.1, forward strand.
AGCCGATTACTTCCATGCACTGAGCCACTGACGGGCGTGGAATGGAATGAAGGACACGGCAAGCATTTAGAAGTTTTGATAACCTGGACTCCGTCAGGTAAATTTTCATCTCTACAGAATCTATAAGAGTCCCTAGGAAGGAGACTCTTGTGAGTGGTGATAGAGAACTCTTTTCCACGTTCACTTTCCACCCATGCGACCTCAGAAATGCCAGAACTATCTCTGTATGAGACTTGGCAATTTGAAAGCTTGACGCCTGTATCAGGATGTCGTCTAGACTTGCACATTCGCGCCAAAAAATTAATGCGCCAAGAATGACGCAATAAATAACAGCATTTTGCGCCCTTGCAAGCCTAAATTTGCCGGCAAATTTTAAAGAAACAAGTCAGATTGGGAAAAAGACTAAACCCCAGGTAAGAAAATATAAAAAAAAAAAACTTCCTAAAACATGATTCCCATACTGAAACTCCTAGATTGCAAAGGGAAATACACATAGACCTGATTCATGGCAAATATAAGTAAATACAAATATTTAGAACTTTATATAAATACATAAAGCGCCAACCATAGCTGAGAGTGTCTTAAAATAATGATACATATTTACCAAAAGACACCCATCCACATATAGCAGATAGCCAAACCAGTACTGAAAACTATCAGCAGAGGTAATGGTATAAGAGTATATCGTCAATCTGAAAAGGGAGGTAGGAGATGAATCCCTACGACCGATAACAGAGAACCCTTGAAAATATTTCCTGCGAGGGAAACCATAAAAAAATCAATAGGCGATACTCTCTTCACATCCCTCTGACAAACACTGTACTCTTAGAGGAATTGGGCTTCAGAATCATAGAAGAAAACAAAAAAATCAAGCACAAACTTACTTCACCATTTCCATAGGAGGCAAAGTTTGTAAAACTGAGTTGTGGGTGTGGTGAGGGGTGTATTTATAGGCATTTTGAGGTTTGGGAAACTTTGCCCCTCCTGGTAGGAATGTATATCCCATACGTCACTAGCTCATGGACTCTTGCTAATTACATGAAAGAAATACTCTTTACCTCTGTGATTACCTTGTATCTAAGCCTCTTCTGACAGCTCCCTGATCACGACTTTGTATTTATTATCTATTGACTTTCATTTTAGCCAATTAGTGCAGTGTCTGCTACAAACCACGGGCGTTAGCACAATGTTATCTATATGGCCCACATAAACTAGTACTATCTTGTTGTGAAAAGCAAATAAAAAAGCATGTGATAAGAGGCTGTGTTTAGTTGCTTAGAAACAGGCAGACATTTAGAGGTGTAAATGTAATAAAGTATATTAATATAACAATGTTGGTTGTGCAAAGCTGGGGAATGGGTAGTAAAAGGCATTATCTATCTTTTTAAACAATTCTGGTGTAGACTGTCCCTTTAATTTGTTTTAAATATCACTGGCTAATATGTTATTCTATAGCAAAATAACAGAAATGTTTTGTAATTACAAGGTGTTTCCTGCCCCTTTAATTTTCACTTTAAATATGGCACTTTTATTCCGCAGAATTCAAATGTTATATTAACAAATAAAAATAAAAAAAATGGTCTCTTTACTTTGGTTGATTTGAAATAAACAGATGATCCCTTAATGGTCCCCAGGAGGTCAGAAGGTCGCCTTTCCTTCTCTTGCTTTGTTATCACACTCCAGAGCAGTGACATGGTGTTAAAGATCCGTGGCAGTTCCTCCAGTAGGGCATTTCTTGCATTCTTCAGGCTGGCAGGATCAAACGATGAGGACTAAAACACAAAGGGGAAAAACTATCTTAGACATCTTTTTCCAGTTACATATGTCCCTGTCAGCTAGTGAGCTGCAAAAAACTAGGTTTCATCATTTTCTCATGTCTAAAGCTGAGACTTCTGCTGTTAAAAAATAAAGTAGAGACTTCTGCTGTTAAAAAATAAAGTAGAGGCTTCTGCTGTTAAAAAATAAAGTAGAGACTTTCCTTTTTGAAAGCCATTTAAAGGACATGAAACCCAGCATTTTTATTTCATGATTCAGATAGAGAATACAATTTAAACAACTTTCCAATTTACTTCAATTTTCTAATTTGCTTCATTCCCTTGATATTTTGTTGTTGTTGTTGAAGAAGAAGAAGCAATGCACTACTTGGAGCAAGCTAAATGCATTAGGTGAGCCAATAACAAGTCACGTGTGTGTAGCCACCAATCAGCAGCTCCTGAGTCTACCTATGTAGTTTAAAATCACATGCTCAATCTGAATCATGAAAGTAAAAATGTGCGTTTTATGTCCCTTTAAAGCTTTGCGGAACCTTCTCCTGAGATAGGTTAGTTTTAAAGGGACACTGTACTAAAAATTCTATCATATATATTTCAGTATTGAATATACATAAAAGCAGTATTTAAACATGCTAACACTTTTTTTTTGTGCCTTAAAAAATTGCAAAGTAAAACCTGTTTAAATTTAGATGAAAAATTACACTGTAAATTATTTTAGAAGAGGTTTTAAAGTTTTGAAGTGCAGTGGCATGCCTGAGCCTGCTAAACTACTTCTTTAGCCTCTTCGCCACCTAAGAGATGGTGAGAAAAATCACCCTAACACTCTCTTGTTTGGAGTGATTGACATGCCCTGCTCTTGAACAAGTAAATCTGTTTCAAAACTTTTTCCCCTTATATATAGAGAGGTTATTCTGAAATTTAGATTCTAGGCACCTACCTCTAATATTATATAAGCACAAATGGTCTCATATCTTTGGAAAGATTTTGAGTACAATATATATACATATTATATACATATATACATACACACACACACACACATACATACATACGAGATATTGCAGGTTCGGTTCCAAACCACTGCAATAAAGCGAGTCACACTCATTTTTTGGTTTCCCAGTGCTTATAAAATGTATGTTTACATTATAATGTGAATGCATGTGTATTTATATGTTTAAATGTGTATATATGATGGGAAATTGGCACTAACAGTAAAAAACAAACCGCAATATTTGCAACGCGCAATAAAAAATATAAATTATGCTTACCTGATAATTTCATTTCCATTGTGGGGAGGAGAGTCCACGGCTTCATTCATTACTTGTGGGAATTAAGAACCTGGCCACCAGGAGAAGGCAAAGACACCCCAGCCAAAGGCTTAAATACCTCCCCCACTTCCCTCATCCCCCAGTCATTCTGCAGAGGGAACAAGGAACAGTAGGAGAAATATCAGGGTATAAACGGTGCCAGAAGAATAATATTAATTTTAGGTCTGCCCACCGGAGCAAACACCAAAGCTCTAGAGAACACTGAATGAAAAAACGGGAGGGCCAATAAGGCGGACCCATAATCTGAGGTCACCACAGCCTGTAAAACCTTTCTCCCAAAAACTACTTCCACTGAAGCAAAAACGTCAAATTTGTTCAAATTTGTAAAATTTTGTAAAGGTATGTAAGGAAGACCAGGTAGCTGCCTTACAAATCTGCTCCATAGAGGCCTCATTCTTGAAGGCCCAAGAAGATGCCACAGCTCTAGTTGAATGAGCCGTGATCCTCTGAGGAGGCTTATGTCCCGCTGTCTGTGGATGAAGGAAAACCCAGGCTCCAACTATAAGGAGGCAGGTAAATACATGTACTAACAGAAAATAATTTTAAAACAATTTATTACATCCAGAATGGTGTATACAGTACATCCAGAATAATGTATACAGTACAATAAATTACACAGTACAATAAATTATTTTCTGTTAGTACATGTATTTACCTGCCTCCTTATAGTTGGCGCCTGGGTTTTCCTTCATCCATTGCCAATTTAGGTGCCTGCTAGACGCACCTCCCCTGGGCTATAGGTACATAGTAGGCGCTTATAAACAACCCCTTTCTTGATTATGTCCCGCTGTCTCATAGGCCAAGCGAATCATGCTCCACAACCAAAAAGACAAAGAAGTTGAAGAGGCCTTCTGCCCATTGCAATTCCCTGAATATACCACAAAAAAGAGATGTAGACTGTCTGAAATCCTTCGTAGCCTGAAGAAAACTGAAAAACTTCAAAGCACAAACCACATCCAAATTATGAAGTAAATGCTCCTTAGGAGAAGAAGGGTTAGGACACAAAGGAGGAACAACTATTTCCGGATTGATGCTACGGGTAGACACAACCTTGGGAAGAAATCCCAAACCAGTGCGAATAACAGCCTTATCAGCATGAAAAACCAGATAAGGAGGCTCATATTGCAAGGCCGCCAATTCAGATACTCTGCGTGCCGATGGAATAGCCAACAAAAACAGAACCTTCCAAGAAAGTAACTTAATGTCAAGAGAGTGCATAGGTTCAAAAGGAACCCTCTGCAACACCTTCAAAACCAAGTTCAAGCTCCAAGGAGGAGCGGACTGTTTAAAAACAGGCCTGATTCTGGACAGAGCCAGAACAAAAGACTGGATCAGGAAGCTCAGTGAGCCTCTTGTGCAACAGAACAGATAATGCCGAAATCTGTCCCTTCAAGGAACTGGCGGCAAGCCCCTTCTCCAGTTAATCCTGGAGAATAGACAGAATCCTGGATACCTTAACCTTGTGCCAAGGATAGACATATTTCTCACACCAGGACAAGTAAGTCCTCCACACCTTATGATAGATGCGACGAGTGACCGGCTTCCACATCTTATGATAGATGCGACGAGTGACCGGCTTCAACACCTTATGATAGATGCGACGAGTGACCGGTTTCCTGGCCTGAACAAGAGTATAAATCACTCTCTCAGAGACTCCTCTCTTAGCTAAGACTAAGCGTTCAATCTCCACGCAGTCAGCCTCAGAGAATCTAGATTTTGATGTTGAAAGGGACCCTGTACCAACAGATAGATCCCTGCGACAGGGTAACCTCCATGGAGGAGAAGATAAATATCCCTTCTAAGTCCGCAAACCACATCCTCCGCGGCCACAATGGAGCAATCAGAATAGCCCAAGCTTGCTCCTGCTTAAAGAGACAGTAAACACCAGAATTTTTTTTGTTGTTGTCTAAAAAGGTAGATAATCCCTTTGTTACCCATTCCCCAATTTTGCATAACCAACAGTTATAATAATATACTTTTTACCTCTGTGATTACCTTGTATCTATGGCTCTGCAAACTGCCCCCTTATTTCAGGTCTTTTGACAGACTTGCATTTTTAGCCAATCAGTGCTTGCTCCTAGGAGCTTCACGTGCCTAAGATCAATGTTATCTATATGAAACACATGAACTAACGCCCTCTAGTGGTGAAAAACTGTAAAAATGCTTTCAGATTAGAGGTGGCCTTCAAGGTCTAAGAAATTAGCATATATACCTCCTAGATTTAGCTTTCAACTAAGAATACCAAGAGAACATAGCAAAATTGGTAAGAAAAGTAAATTGGAAAGTTGTTTAAAATTACATGCCCTATTTAAATCATGAAAGTTTTTTTTTTACTTGACTGTCCCTTTAATGCGAGCCACTAATCGAGGTAGAAGTGGCAACGGTGGAAAAATGTAAACTAGGTTGAACCCCCAAGGAACCGCTAAGGCGTCTGTCAGCTCTGCCTAGGGATCCCTGGATTGCGACCTGTATCCGAGTAGCTTGCAATTGAGTCTGGACGCCATGAGATCTATCTCCAGCATCCCCCAGAGAAACCATTCCCCCGGATGGAAGGATTGCCTGCTTAGAAAATCCGCTTCCCAGTTGTCCACACCCAGAATGTGTATTGCTGAGAGCGAGCAGCTGTGGGACTCTGCTCATTCCAATATCTGAGAAAACTCCTTCATTGCTAGGGAGCTCCTCGTCCCCCTGATGTTTGATGTAAGCCACCGAGGTAATGTTGTCTGTCTGGAACCTGATGAAGTTGAATGACCCCAGGAGAGGCCACGCCTTCAGAGCATTGTAGATCGCTCAAAGTTCCAGAATGTTGATCGGAAGTAGAGACTCTTGTCGAGACCACCTTCCCTGTGCCATCCTGACACCCCAAACAGCACCCCACCCTGCTAGACTCACGTCCGTGGTCAGAATCTCCCAGGACGATCTCAGGAAGGATGTCTCCTGGGACAGTTGTTGCGGACGTATCCACCAAGAAAGGGAATCCCTCGTCCGAACATCCAGATAAATCTGTTAAGATAGACCTGAATGATCTCCGTTCCACTGACTCAACATGCACAGCTGAAGAGGTCTGAGATGGAACCTGGCGAATGGAATGAAATCGATGCTGGAAACCATGAGCCCGATCACCTCCATACTCTAAGCCACCGAGGGACTGGAGGAGGACTGAAGGGCAAGACAGGAGGACGCAATCTTCCTGCGTCACTGATCTGTGAGAAATATCTTCATTGATATAGAATATATTATCGTTCCCTGGAACTCCACCCTGTTGCTGGGAATCAGGGAGATCTTTCCTGAATTTATCTTCCAACCGTGAGATTGGAGTAACGAAAAAAGGGCCCTGAAATTATCCTCTGCAAGACTGAACGACGGCGCCTGGACTAGGATGTTGTCCAGATAGGGCGCCCCAGCAATGCCTCTGGATCTGGCCATGGCAAGTAGCGCACCCAGAACCTTCATAAAGACTCTCAGGGCCATCGCCAGACCAAAGGGAAGGGCCACAAACTGGAAATGTTGGTCCAGAAACGCAAATCTCAGGAACCTGAAGTGATCCCTGTGGGTCAGCACACGAAGGTAGGCAATCCTTCAGGTCTATTGTCGTCATGAACTGACCTTCTTGAACTAGGGGCAGAATCAATCTGATCTTTTCCATTTTGAATGATAGAACAGCCAGAAATTTGTTTAATCCTTTTAGGTCTAGAATCGTGCAAATATGCCCTCCTTCTTTGGGAACACAAAAAGGTTTGAATAGTACCCTAGACCCCTTTCTGCTGGGGGTACTGGTACAATAATTCTGAGAGAAGAGAGATCCCTCACACAGTCTAGAAAGGCTTCTCTCTTTTCTGGCATGGAAGACAGATTTGACAGGAGGAATTTGCCAGTGTATCCCTTGTATCCCAAGGGTCCTCAACATCATGCAACCAGGCCTCTGAGAATAGAGATAATTTGCCCCCTACTTGGTCCAGAGACTGGTCGGGGGCCACCCCTTCATGCCAATGGGCTTCTTGTTCTGCTTGGACTTATTCCAAGACTGAGCTGGTTTCCAAGTACCCTTGGACTGGTCCACTTTTGCGGCAGGCTGCTGGCGTCGGGCCTTGTCCGCACGAAAGGGACAAAAAGAAGATCCCTTAGGCTTAACCTTTTTATCCTTTGGTAGGAAAGTGCCCTTGCCTCCCGTACCCGTGGATATGATCGAGTCCAATCCTGGACCCAACAGGATCTTTCCCTGAAAGGTAAAAGATATAAGTCTGGACTTAGAGGTCATGTCCGCAGACCACTATTTTAGTCACAGAGCCCTGCGGGCTAATACGGAAAAACCTGACACCTTTGCGTTCAGGCGAATAATTTGCATATTGGCATCACAAATAAAAGAATTAGCGACCCTCAAGGCCTTAATTCTCTCCTGTATCTCGTCGAGGGGAGTCTCCCTCTCGACCATGTCAGACAGAGACTCGCTCCAATATGTTGCAGCTCCGGCAACTGCAGCTACCGCCGCTGCCGGCTGATAAACAAACCCCGTATGTTGGAACATCTTTCTTAACATGTTCTCCAACTTTTTATTCATGGGTTCTTTAAACGACAAACTATCCTCAAGAGGAATAGTCGCCCGCTTCGCGAGCGTAGAGATAGCACCATCCATCTTAGGGACTCGAGCTGAGAGTCCGGGACAGGAACAGCTTCTTGAAGAAGAAGGGGAAAAGGAAGAACCTAATCTCTCCCATTCATTCTTAATAATGTTAGCCATCTTAACAGGAACAGGGAAGGTCTGAGGCACCACCCTGTCCTCATACACTTTATCAAGCTTACTTGTTTCAGCAAAAAGCACAAATTCTCCATCCTAAACCTAAAGTCAGGCTCCTCTGCAGGGCGAGATTTAGATGACATGGACTCTGACCCAGAAGGAACGTCCTCCGAAGATTCTGAGTCATCCTTGTCAGCGGATAATCTTTCCGAGATATCCATTGGAGTATAGGACCCCTGGGCCGGATTGCCATATTTTACCTTACGCTTGAGCTTGGCAGAACGTGGTAAGGCACTTATCTCCTTAGAGACCACCGTTTGCAGTTTATCCGCAAAATCTGACGGCCAACAGATCTCTCACATAGGAGAAAGACATGCCCTGGGGCACTGCATGTGTACTCAGAGATGTATGTAGGGAACACACCTCACGGGACGGGGAGCCCTCAGAGGTGGACGGCTCAGTAGTACTAGACATTCGTTTCTTTCTAGATGTCGTGACTTTATCAAGGCATGTGGAACATAGTTGCGCAGGCGGATCTACCAGAACCTTCTTGCAATAAACAGGTACTAGACTTAGTTAAAGAGGAAGTACCCTCTAATGCGTCCTCCATAGCTTGCGGCTTTAGTACGGACTATGTTTCTGGGTCATGCCCCTTCATCAGATACCTACACCTTATGAAGGGGCGTGACCCAGAAACGCGTAGTGAGTATATTGTTTGAGTTGTCTGGCCAGACCAGTAGGTTGCATCTTGCTGTTAACTTTTACTCGATTTATTATTTTAATCAATATATTTTTATTTGTGTATGTATGTTCTTATTGATATCATTGTGAACAATTTCTATTGTACTTTATTGTTTGTAGACATCGATGTATTAAGATACAATTATTTAGCAACACATCTAAAGTGTATAAGCAATTACCATCTAGCTCAATTAAAGCTGGAATTGTCTATTCTGTATAGAGGTTGCAACAATGTTTGCATATGTTGTATATATTTGAGAATTTAAAACTGTGGTTTTTATACTTGAAATAAATATCAATATTATTACCAAATAGTGGTTTCCACATTTTTTTAGCGCTGTTACTATTTGTAATTCATTTTTTTTCCTTTTTCTATAACAGCTGCTTATATTTTTAGTGGCGCTCTCCACTTCTTTCACATCATACTTATTTTTATGACACTTTTAATGATAAGGCTTAACCTCACTTTCTTGTAATTATAAATTCTACATCTCTGGTGTAAGATACAGGGCCGGCTTAATGATGGGACCAAGTGGGTCCACCGGACCCAGGCGGCACTTAAGAGGGAGCGGCACTTCAGTGCAAGTGTCACTGTCAGATCGGGTCATACCACTCCTACTGTCCTGTGCTAGCTCTGTCTCTCCTCCTGCCCTTGCAGCAACAGGTTGCCCTATCAACATGACTGCATCGGTAGGGAGAATGGAGCGTCACTTCAGTAACTGAGAGTCAGATTCAGTCCCATCCCACCACCACGCTCCTTTCTTACAATCTCTGCCTCCCTTTCCCCGTAAACTTAGAGAAGTCTATGACTGCGTTGCAGCAGTAAGATGGTCATTTTATTTCTAATTCTAATTACTGGTCAGCAGTGTCACTGTCTTAAAAATTGGGCAATAATGCATGCTACCGTGCAAGTAAATCATGCTATCCCGCAGTGCGATGTCACACACTACTCACCCCTGACCACCAATAACGTGCAGCCTCCTCCCCTCTAGCCTCCCTCTTTCCCACACGTGGATCCTTCTGCAAAGAGGAAGGGGCTAGCTTGGATAGATAACTAATGGTGGCAGGCATGGAGAAGCAGGCTGCATCTTTGTAGAAAAAATTCAGATAATTTTTTAGTGGTGCACTGCTTCCTTTTTTTACAGGGGCTGACTGGGCTAAGGGCAGGGGCATAGTGTTTACAACATGTCCGTTAGTAGTGGCCATTCAGAGCACTGCATATATAGAGCAAGGAGGCTAACAGTCCTGGAAATAATACCGAGAGATGCAATTCATCTGTGCTCAGTGGTCTCTCGGTTTACACAGGGAGCCTGGCAGAGAGTTCCAGTCCTGTGAGTGTAAGCTATTTGTAGGGGAGGATGGCGGAGGGAGGGGTGTTTGTGTAAGGGTGACGTTCTAATGGAGAGCTATCTCATGTAGCGCTAAGCTTCTGCTACTGGACAATAATAATAACCGCCTCTCTCTGCTACAACTACACACACCTTCCTGTGCGATCATGTGGCAGATCTAGCTTTGCTGCCTGCGGAACGGTAGATAGAGGTGAGAGAAGTGTTAGCCTGCCTCTTGATCTGTGTGTCAGATTACATCCTTTGTTTCTGATTGAGAGCACAGACATTACCTTGACAGTGTCAGGACAGGAGGTCAGACCTAGGGTCAGCTTTACATTTGCAGGGTTGCCCATTGCATTGTTCTAGAGAGGGACTATGTTACTTTTATCTGACATTTTAAATAGTTGGCTTAACCAGTAAATATATGCATGTAACTTCAAACAGGCAAATTATTAAGTTAACAATTAACAAACATAAAGTGCTTAATCTACACTATTAAAATCTTACAATAAGTAAACACTTTTAAATGTGCCCAATTTTTCAGACCTCTTCTTAGAGCTTGTTTTTAACTATGCGATCCCCTCTCAGCTGCTTTGTGTTAGTGCAATATTCTATCCTCAGGAGGGAGCTGTGTCTCCCATATTGTAACCTGCAATTTCTTTCAATAAAGTCAGTTATTTTAATATATATATATATATATATATATATATATATATATATATATATATATATATATATATATATATATATATATATATATATATATATATATATAAATATTCTATCATCAGAAATAAAGTGTAAAATGAGGCATTATATTTTGATCAGTTGTTGCTTTGACTTATGTTTCAGGATGTTAGAAAACATAATTTATGCTTACCTGATAAATTTATTTCTCTTGTAGTGTATCCAGTCCACGGATCATCCATTACTTATGGGATAGTAACTCCTCCCCAACAGGAAGTGCAAGAGGATTCACCCAGCAGAGCTGCTATATAGCTCCTCCCCTAACTGCCATTACCAGTCATTCGACCGAAAACATGCAGAGAAAGGAAAACCATAGGGTGCAGTGGTGACTGTAGTTTAATGGAAAAATTACCTGCCTTAAAGTGACAGGGCGGGCCGTGGACTGGATACACTACAAGAGAAATAAATTTATCAGGTAAGCATAAATTATGTTTTCTCTTGTTAAGTGTATCCAGTCCACGGATCATCCATTACTTATGGGATACCAATACCAAAGCTAAAGTACACGGATGACGGGAGGGACAGGCAGGCTCTTTATACGGAAGGAACCACTGCCTGAAGAACCTTTCTCCCAAAAACAGCCTCCGAAGAAGCAAAAGTGTCAAATTTGTAAAATTTGGAAAAAGTATGAAGAGAAGACCAAGTTGCAGCCTTGCAAATCTGTTCAACAGAAGCCTCATTCTTAAAGGCCCAAGTGGAAGCCACAGCTCTAGTAGAATGTGCTGTAATTCTTTCAGGAGGCTGCTGTCCAGCAGTCTCATAGGCTAACCGTATTATGCTACGAAGCCAAAAGGAGAGAGAGGTACCCGAAGCTTTTTGACCTCTCCTCTGACCAGAATAAACGACAAACAGGGAAGACGTTTGTCGAAAATCCTTAGTTGCCTGTAGATAAAATTTCAGGGCACGGACTACATCTAGATTGTGTAGCAGACGTTCCTTTTTCGAAGAAGGATTAGGACACAAAGATGTAACCACAATCTCTTGATTGATATTCCTGTTAGTGACCACCTTAGGTAGGAACCCAGGTTTAGTACGCAGAACTACCTTGTCTGAATGAAAAATCAGATAAGGAGAATCACAATGTAAGGCAGATAACTCAGAGACTCTTAGAGCCGAGGAAATCGCCATTAAAAACAGAACTTTCCAAGATAACAACTTGATATCAATGGAATGAAGGGGTTCAAACGGAACCCCCTGTAAAACATTAAGAACTAAGTTCAAACTCCATGGTGGAGCAACAGTTTTAAACACAGGCTTGATCCTAGCTAAAGCCTGACAAAAAGCTTGAACGTCCGGAACTTCTGACAGACGTTTGTGTAAAAGAATGGACAGAGCTGAAATCTGTCCCTTTAAGGAACTAGCGGATAAACCCTTTTCTAAACCTTCTTGTAGAAAAGACAATATCCTCGGAATCCTAACCTTACTCCATGAGTAACTCTTGGATTCGCACCAATATAAGTATTTGCGCCATATCTTATGGTAAATCTTTCTGGTAACAGGCTTCCTAGCCTGTATTAAGGTATCAATAACTGACTCAGAAAAACCACGTTTTGATAAAATCAAGCGTTCAATTTCCAAGCAGTCAGCTTCAGAGAAATTAGATTTTGATGTTTGAAGGGACCCTGGATCAGAAGGTCCTGTTTCAGAGGTAGCGACCAAGGTGGACAGGATGACATGTCCACTAGATCTGCATACCAAGTCCTGCGTGGCCATGCAGGCGCTATTAGAATCACTGATGCTCTCTCCTGTTTGATTCTGGCAATCAATCGAGGAAGCATCGGGAAGGGTGGAAACACATAAGCCATCCCGAAGGTCCAAGGTGCTGTCAAAGCATCTATCAGAACCGCTCCCGGATCCCTGGATCTGGACCCGTAACGAGGAAGCTTGGCGTTCTGTCGAGACGCCATGAGATCTATCTCTGGTTTGCCCCAACGTCGAAGTATTTGGGCAAAGACCTCCGGATGAAGTTCCCACTCCCCCGGATGAAAAGTCTGACAACTTAAGAAATCCGCCTCCCAGTTCTCCACTCCCGGGATGTGGATTGCTGACAGGTGGCAAGAGTGAGACTCTGCCCAGCGAATTATCTTTGATACTTCCATCATTGCTAGGGAGCTTCTTGTCCCTCCCTGATGGTTGATGTAAGCTACAGTCGTGATGTTGTCCGACTGAAACCTGATGAACCCCCGAGTTGTTAACTGGGGCCAAGCCAGAAGGGCATTGAGAACTGCTCTCAATTCCAGAATGTTTATTGGTAGGAGACTCTCCTCCTGATTCCATTGTCCCTGAGCCTTCAGAGAATTCCAGACAGCGCCCCAACCTAGTAGGCTGGCGTCTGTTGTTACAATTGTCCAGTCCGGCCTGCTGAATGGCATCCCCCTGGACAGATGTGGCCGAGAAAGCCACCATAGAAGAGAATTTCTGGTCTCTTGATCCAGATTCAGAGTAGGGGACAAGTCTGAGTAATCCCCATTCCACTGACTTAGCATGCACAATTGCAGCGGTCTGAGATGTAGGCGTGCAAAGGGTACTATGTCCATTGCTGCTACCATTAAGCCGATCACCTCCATGCATTGAGCTACTGACGGGTGTTGAATGGAATGAAGGACACGGCATGCATTTTGAAACTTTGTTAACCTGTCTTCTGTCAGGTAAATCTTCATTTCTACAGAATCTATAAGAGTCCCCAAGAAGGGAACTCTTGTGAGTGGAAAGAGAGAACTCTTCTTTTCGTTCACCTTCCATCCATGCGACCTTAGAAATGCCAGTACTAACTCTGTATGAGACTTGGCAGTTTGAAAGCTTGAAGCTTGTATCAGAATGTCGTCTAGGTACGGAGCTACCGCAATTCCTCGCAGTCTTAGTACCGCCAGAAGAGCACCCAGAACCTTTGTGAAGATTCTCGGAGCCGTAGCCAATCCGAATGGAAGAGCTACAAACTGGTAATGCCTGTCTAGAAAGGCAAACCTTAGATACCGGTAATGATCTTTGTGAATCGGTATGTGAAGGTAAGCATCCTTTAAATCCACTGTGGTCATGTACTGACCCTTTTGGATCATGGGTAAAATTGTCCGAATAGTCTCCATTTTGAACGATGGAACTCTTAGGAATTTGTTTAGGATCTTTAAATCCAGGATTGGCCTGAAAGTTCCCTCTTTTTTGGGAACCACAAACAGATTTGAGTAAAACCCTTGTCCCTGTTCCGACCGTGGAACTGGATGGATTACTCCCATTAATAAAAGCTCTTGTACGCAGCGTAGAAACGCCTCTTTCTTTATTTGGTTTGTTGACAACCTTGACAGATGAAATCTCTCTCTTGGGGGAGAGTATTTGAAGTCCAGAAGGTATCCCTGAGATATTATCTCTAGCGCCCAGGGATCCTGGAAATCTCTTGCCCAAGCCTGGGCGAAGAGAGAAAGTCTGCCCCCCACTAGATCCGTTCCCGGATCGGGGGCCCTCAATTCATGCTGTTTTAGGGGCACCAGCAGGTTTCCTGGCCTGCTTGCCCTTGTTCCAGGACTAGTTAGGTCTCCAGCCTTGTCTGTAGCGAGCAACAGATCCTTCTTGTTTTGGAGCAGAGGAAGTTGATGCTGCTCCTGCTTTGAAATTCCGAAAGGAACGAAAATTAGATTGTCTAGCCTTAGGTTTGGCTCTGTCTTGAGGCAGGGCATGGCCTTTACCTCCTGTAATGTCAGCGATAATTTCTTTCAATCCGGGCCCGAATAAGGTCTGCCCTTTGAAAGGTATATTAAGAAATTTAGACTTAGAAGTAACGTCAGCTGACCAGGATTTTAGCCACAGTGCTCTGCGCGCCTGAATGGCGAATCCGGAATTCTTAGCCGTAAGCTTAGTTAAATGTACTACGGCATCTGAAATAAATGAGTTAGCTAACTTAAGAGCTTTAAGCCTGTGTGTAATCTCATCTAATGGAGCTGATTCAAGTGTCCCTTCCAGAGACTCAAACCAAAATGCTGCTGCAGCCGTGACAGGCGCAATGCATGCAAGGGGTTGCAATATAAAACCTTGTTGAACAAACATTTTCTTAAGGTAACCCTCTAACTTTTTATCCATTGGATCTGAAAAGGCACAGCTATCCTCCACCGGGATAGTGGTACGCTTAGCTAAAGTAGAAACTGCTCCCTCCACCTTAGGGATCGTTTGCCATAAGTCCCGTGTGGTGGTGTCTATTGGAAACATCTTTCTAAATATCGGAGGGGGTGAGAACGGCACACCGGGTCTATCCCACTCCTTAGTAACAATTTCAGTAAGTATCTTAGGTATAGGAAAAACGTCAGTACTCGACGGTACCGCAAAATATTTATCCAACCTACACATTTTTTCTGGTATTGCAACTGTGTTACAATCATTCAGAGCTGCTAACACCTCCCCTAGTAATACACGGAGGTTTTCCAGCTTAAATTTAAAATTTGAAATATCTGAATCCAATCTGTTTGGATCAGAACCGTCAGCCGCAGAATGAAGCTCTCCATCCTCATGTTCTGCAAATTGTGACGCAGTATCTGACATGGCCCTTACATTATCAGCGCACTCTGTTCTCACCCCAGAGTGATCACGCTTACCTCTTAGTTCTGGTAATTTAGCCAAAACTTCAGTCATAACAGTAGCCATATCCTGTAATGTGATTTGTAATGGCCGCCCAGATGTACTCGGCACCACAATATCACGCACCCCCCGAGCGGGAGATGCAGGTACTGACACGTGAGGCGAGTTAGTCGGCATAACTCTCCCCTCGTTGTTTGGTGAAATGTGTTCAATTTGTACAGATTGACTTTTATTTAAAGTAGCATCAATACAGTTAGTACATAAATTTCTATTGGGCTCCACTTTGGCATTAGCACATATAGCACAGATGTCTTCCTCTGAATCAGACATGTTTAACACACTAGCAAATAAACTAGCAACTTGGAAATACTTTTCAAGTAATTTACTATAATATGAAAACGTACTGTGCCTATAAGAAGCACAGAAAGAGTTATGACAGTTGAAAGTTAATAAACTGAAAGGTTATAGCATCAAATCTTTGTAAAAAACACAATTTTAGCAAAGGCTTGTTCCCATTAGCGAAGGATAACTAACCCTGATAGCAGAAAAAAAAGTTACAGAAATAAACGTTTTTTATCACAGTCAACTACAATCTCACAGCTCTGCTGTGAATGATTACCTCCCTCAAAATAAGTTTTGAAGACCCCTGAGTTCTGTTAGAGATGAACCGTATCATGCAGGAAATACAATGAGCTTCTGACTGAATTTTTTGACCTCCCCCTCACACACAACAGTGAGAGAGATCAGTAAACTGTCATAAATTAAATAAAACAACTGCCAAGTGGAAAAAATAATGCCCAAAACATTTTATTCACCCAGTACCTCAGAAAATGAAACGATTTTACATGCCAGCAAAAAACGTTTAACATAAATTAAGTGTTATTAAAGAGCCTGTTGCCAGTCCCTGCAAATTAGGCTAAAGTCTTATGCACACAGTATAATTCCAGTGAAGTGCCATTCCACAGAATACTGAAGTGTAAAATATACATACATGACAGCCTGATACCAGTTGCTGCTACTGCATTTAAGGCTGAGTTTACATTATATCGGTATGGCAGAATTTTCTCATCAATTCCATTGTCAGAAAATAATAAGCTGCTACATACCTCTTTGCAGATTAATCTGCCCGCTGTCCCCTGATCTGAAGTTTACCTCTCCTCAGATGGCCGAGAAACAGCAATATGATCTTAACTACGCCGGCTAAAATCATAGTAAAAACTCAGGTAGATTCTTCTTCAAATTCTACCAGAGAAGGAATAACACACTCCGGTGCTATTATAAAATAACAAACTTTTGATTGAAGGTATAAAACTAAATATAATCACCATAGTCCTCTCACACATCCTATCTAGTCGTTGGGTGCAAGAGAATGACTGGTAATGGCAGTTAGGGGAGGAGCTATATAGCAGCTCTGCTGGGTGAATCCTCTTGCACTTCCTGTTGGGGAGGAGTTACTATCCCATAAGTAATGGATGATCCGTGGACTGGATACACTTAACAAGAGAAATTACTTTATTAATTTTGACTGATCTCCCTGATTTATTGTTTTAAAACATGTTCTGCTTTTGGTCCAGGCAATACATCTTTTTTGTTTGATTTCATTAAAAGGACATGCCAGTAAAATGCTGTAATTGGTAACACAGTCACAAGCATATCAGCATCACATTTGCGGCAGGATTCTTTGTTCCCCAGTTGCAGGTTCTGCAGTGTTACTAACCTGCAGCAAATGTGATGCTGATATGCTTGCGATTGTCAGCTATGTGCACCTGCTGCTAATGATCTCACTGGCCAAGTTCTGCTCAGGAGTTGCAATGCACTCTATAATTATATATATATATATATATCTTTATAATATACAGTATATAAGGTACTGGGGAAGGGGCTGTGTGTGTGAGGCAGAGAGGACCTCTGTTTACTTATACAGTGTACATATGTATTTCTTTTGTATGACCATGTGGTTGTACTTGCCACCTGGGCCAAAAGGTGCCAGTCCTCTCCTGCGTCTCTCCCACACCAGACACTGCATAAGAATTGGTTCAGGGTCAGGTTGCCTGCAGACACCAGGCAGGCTTTTTAAAGGGATATGAAACCCACATTGTTTTATTCCATGATTCAAATAGAGTATATTATTTTAAACAACTTTCCAATTTACTTCTTTTGTCTAATTGACTTCATTTTCTTGGTATACTTTGAAGAAGCCACAATGTACTACTGGGATCTAGCTGAACACCAGTTGAGCCAATAACATGAAGTACATATGTGCAAGCACCAATAAGTAGCTCATTGGCCTACCTGGGTATCCTTTTGAACAAAATATGCCAAGAGAACAAATCAAATTAGATAATAGTAGTATAACGGAAAGTTGCTTAAAATCACACCTGAATCATGAAAAAAAAATTGGGTTTCATATCCCTTTAAGTGGAGGGGGGGGGGACACACGTAATTTCATTATCGGACCCAGGCAGCACAATGTCTTGGGTCGGCCCTGGTAAGATATATACCTTTTTCACTTGTGTGGGGTGCTCCAAAAGACAAAAATGCCCAATTGTGGTAAGTCCTTCCAAAAGGGTCAGTGGATAATCCGGAGAAATGTTTTCCCTTTTATATGTGGTGCTGCTGGCAAAAACAAAACAGAACTTATTAATGGAGAAAATGAAAACACAATATAACATTACTCTTTGCTCTTTACACTACATGTTCTTTATAATATGTCTAAAATACTAGTGCTGGTATTTAAATAATTAGGATGCCGATTGTCATCGGTCTGCATAAACCACTCTTGTTTGTCAACAATAAATTGATCAGATTCTTGACCTTTAAAAGAAAAAAAAAGTGCAAAAAAAGTGTTTCTATTTTTTTTTCTTCAGTTCAAAACGTAATCTCCCTTAAAAGGCCAGATTACAAGTGGAGCACTATTTAACACTCCTGCTCTTTTTGCGAGAGATGGGTAGCACTCATATTAGAAGCTGAAAGTAAACTGTTTTCACACAAGCGCTAACCCAACTCATGTAAAAAGGCGAAGTTAGAATATTGCATGCGTTATAACTTATTTCCGAATAGAAGTCAATGAAACAAAAAAAGTGGGAAAACCTAACGCCCTACTAGCTCAAACATTATCACATATGCTCAAGTGCACTAACCCGACATGAAAACAGAATTTATGTTTACCTGATAAATTACTTTCTCCAACGGTGTGTCCGGTCCACGGCGTCATCCTTACTTGTGGGATATTCTCTTCCCCAACAGGAAATGGCAAAGAGCCCAGCAAAGCTGGTCACATGATCCCTCCTAGGCTCCGCCTACCCCAGTCATTCGACCGACGTTAAGGAGGAATATTTGCATAGGAGAAACCATATGGTACCGTGGTGACTGTAGTTAAAGAAAATAAATTATCAGACCTGATTAAAAAAACCAGGGCGGGCCGTGGACCGGACACACCGTTGGAGAAAGTAATTTATCAGGTAAACATAAATTCTGTTTTCTCCAACATAGGTGTGTCCGGTCCACGGCGTCATCCTTACTTGTGGGAACCAATACCAAAGCTTTAGGACACGGATGAAGGGAGGGAGCAAATCAGGTCACCTAAATGGAAGGCACCACGGCTTGCAAAACCTTTCTCCCAAAAATAGCCTCAGAAGAAGCAAAAGTATCAAACTTGTAAAATTTGGTAAAAGTGTGCAGTGAAGACCAAGTCGCTGCCCTACATATCTGATCAACAGAAGCCTCGTTCTTGAAGGCCCATGTGGAAGCCACAGCCCTAGTGGAATGAGCTGTGATTCTTTCGGGAGGCTGCCGTCCGGCAGTCTCGTAAGCCAATCTGATGATGCTTTTAATCCAAAAAGAGAGAGAGGTAGAAGTTGCTTTTTGACCTCTCCTTTTACCAGAATAAACAACAAACAAGGAAGATGTTTGTCTAAAATCCTTTGTAGCATCTAAATAGAATTTTAGAGCGCGAACAACATCCAAATTGTGCAACAAACGTTCCTTCTTTGAAACTGGTTTCGGACACAGAGAAGGTACGATAATCTCCTGGTTAATGTTTTTGTTAGAAACAACTTTTGGAAGAAAACCAGGTTTAGTACGTAAAACCACCTTATCTGCATGGAACACCAGATAAGGAGGAGAACACTGCAGAGCAGATAATTCTGAAACTCTTCTAGCAGAAGAAATTGCAACTAAAAACAAAACTTTCCAAGATAATAACTTAATATCAACGGAATGCAAGGGTTCAAACGGAACCCCCTGAAGAACTGAAAGAACTAAATTGAGACTCCAAGGAGGAGTCAAAGGTTTGTAAACAGGCTTAATTCTAACCAGAGCCTGAACAAAGGCTTGAACATCTGGCACAGCAGCCAGTTTTTTGTGAAGTAACACCGACAAGGCAGAAATCTGTCCCTTCAGGGAACTTGCAGATAATCCTTTTTCCAATCCTTCTTGAAGGAAGGATAGAATCCTAGGAATCTTAACCTTGTCCCAAGAGAATCCTTTAGATTCACACCAACAGATATATTTTTTCCAAATTTTGTGGTAAATCTTTCTAGTTACAGGCTTTCTGGCCTGAACAAGAGTATCAATAACAGAATCTGAGAACCCTCGCTTCGATAAAATCAAGCGTTCAATCTCCAAGCAGTCAGCTGGAGTGAAACCAGATTCGGATGTTCGAACGGACCCTGAACAAGAAGGTCTCGTCTTCCAAGGTGGAGCCGATGACATATTCACCAGATCTGCATACCAAGTCCTGCGTGGCCACGCAGGAGCTATCAAGATCACCAACGCCCTCTCCTGATTGATCCTGGCTACCAGCCTGGGGATGAGAGGAAACGGCGGGAACACATAAGCTAGTTTGAAGGTCCAAGGTGCTACTAGTGCATCCACTAGAGCCGCCTTGGGATCCCTGGATCTGGACCCGTAGCAAGGAACTTTGAAGTTCTGACGAGAGGCCATCAGATCCATGTCTGGAATGCCCCACAGCTGAGTGACTTGGGCAAAGATTTCCGGATGGAGTTCCCACTCCCCCGGATGCAATGTCTGACGACTCAGAAAATCCGCTTCCCAATTTTCCACTCCTGGGATGTGGATAGCAGACAGGTGGCAGGAGTGAGACTCCGCCCATAGAATGATTCTGGTCACTTCTTCCATCGCTAGGGAACTCCTTGTTCCCCCCTGATGGTTGATGTACGCAACAGTTGTCATGTTGTCTGATTGAAACCGTATGAACTTGGCCCTCGCTAGCTGAGGCCAAGCCTTGAGAGCATTGAATATCGCTCTCAGTTCCAGAATATTTATCGGTAGAAGAGATTCTTCCCGAGACCAAAGACCCTGAGCTTTCAGGGATCCCCAGACCGCGCCCCAGCCCATCAGACTGGCGTCGGTCGTGACAATGACCCACTCTGGTCTGCGGAATGTCATCCCTTGTGACAGGTTGTCCAGGGACAGCCACCAACGGAGTGAGTCTCTGGTCCTCTGATTTACTTGTATCTTCGGAGACAAGTCTGTATAGTCCCCATTCCACTGACTGAGCATGCACAGTTGTAATGGTCTTAGATGAATGCGCGCAAAAGGAACTATGTCCATTGCCGCTACCATCAACCCGATCACTTCCATGCACTGAGCTATG
The DNA here is from genome assembly GCF_027579735.1 of Bombina bombina. NCBI lineage: Eukaryota > Metazoa > Chordata > Amphibia > Anura > Bombinatoridae > Bombina > Bombina bombina. The sequence goes on from NC_069501.1 coordinate 103,613,980, forward strand.
GAAGAAAGAGGAACGGAATGAAGAATCCGACAAGAGTCTAGAAGCTTTGTTTTTCTGGCCTCTGTCAGAAAAATCCTCATTTCTAAGGAGTCTATTATTGTCCCCAAGAAGGGAACCCTTGTTGACGGGGATAGAGAACTCTTTTCCACGTTCACTTTCCACCCGTGAGATCTGAGAAAGGCCAGGACAATGTCCGTGTGAGCCTTTGCTTGAGGAAGGGACGACGCTTGAATCAGAATGTCGTCCAAGTAAGGTACTACAGCAATGCCCCTTGGTCTTAGCACAGCTAGAAGGGACCCTAGTACCTTTGTGAAAATCCTTGGAGCAGTGGCTAATCCGAAAGGAAGCGCCACGAACTGGTAATGTTTGTCCAGGAATGCGAACCTTAGGAACCGATGATGTTCCTTGTGGATAGGAATATGTAGATACGCATCCTTTAAATCCACCGTGGCCATGAATTGACCTTCCTGGATGGAAGGAAGAATAGTTCGAATGGTTTCCATCTTGAACGATGGAACCTTGAGAAACTTGTTTAAGATCTTGAGATCTAAGATTGGTCTGAACGTTCCCTCTTTTTTGGGAACTATGAACAGATTGGAGTAGAACCCCATCCCTTGTTCTCTTAATGGAACAGGATGAATCACTCCCATTTTTAACAGGTCTTCTACACAATGTAAGAATGCCTGTCTTTTTATGTGGTCTGAAGACAACTGAGACCTGTGGAACCTCCCCCTTGGGGGAAGTCCCTTGAACTCCAGAAGATAACCTTGGGAGACTATTTCTAGCGCCCAAGGATCCAGAACATCTCTTGCCCAAGCCTGAGCGAAGAGAGAGAGTCTGCCCCCCACCAGATCCGGTCCCGGATCGGGGGCCAACATTTCATGCTGTCTTGGTAGCAGTGGCAGGTTTCTTGGCCTGCTTTCCCTTGTTCCAGCCTTGCATTGGTCTCCAAGCTGGCTTGGCTTGAGAAGTATTACCCTCTTGCTTAGAGGACGTAGCACCTTGGGCTGGTCCGTTTCTACGAAAGGGACGAAAATTAGGTTTATTTTTTGCCTTGAAAGGCCGATCCTGAGGAAGGGCGTGGCCCTTACCCCCAGTGATATCAGAGATAATCTCTTTCAAGTCAGGGCCAAACAGCGTTTTCCCCTTGAAAGGAATGTTAAGTAGCTTGTTCTTGGAAGACGCATCAGCCGACCAAGATTTCAACCAAAGCGCTCTGCGCGCCACAATAGCAAACCCAGAATTCTTAGCCGCTAACCTAGCCAATTGCAAAGTGGCGTCTAGGGTGAAAGAATTAGCCAATTTGAGAGCATTGATTCTGTCCATAATCTCCTCCAAAGGAGGAGAATCACTATCGATCGCTCTTATCAGATCATCGAACCATAAACATGCGGCTGTAGCGACAGGGACAATGCATGAAATTGGTTGTAGAAGGTAACCTTGCTGAACAAACATCTTTTTAAGCAAACCCTCTAATTTTTTATCCATAGGATCTTTGAAAGCACAACTATCCTCTATGGGTATAGTGGTGCGTTTGTTTAAAGTGGAAACCGCTCCCTCGACCTTGGGGACTGTCTGCCATAAGTCCTTTCTGGGGTCGACCATAGGAAACAATTTTTTAAATATGGGGGGAGGGACGAAAGGAATACCGGGCCTTTCCCATTCTTTATCAACAATGTCCGCCACCCGCTTGGGTATAGGAAAAGCTTCTGGGAGCCCCGGCACCTCTAGGAACTTGTCCATTTTACAAAGTTTCTCTGGGATGACCAACTTGTCACAATCATCCAGAGTGGATAATACCTCCTTAAGCAGAATGCGGAGATGTTCCAACTTAAATTTAAATGCAATCACATCAGGTCCAGCCTGTTGAGAAATGTTCCCTGAATCAGTAATTTCTCCCTCAGACAAAACCTCCCTGGCCCCATCAGACTGGGTTAGGGGCCCTTCAGAAATATTATTATCAGCGTCGTCATGCTCTTCAGTATCTAAAACAGAGCAGCCGCGCTTACGCTGATAAGTGTTCATTTTGGCTAAAATGTTTTTGACAGAATTATCCATTACAGCCGTTAATTGTTGCATAGTAAGGAGTATTGGCGCGCTAGGCGTACTAGGGGCCTCCTGAGTGGGCAAGACTCGTGTAGACGAAGGAGGGAATGATGCAGTACCATGCTTACTCCCCTCACTTGAGGAATCATCTTGGGCATCATTATCATTATCACATAAATCACATTTATTTAAATGAATAGGAATTCTGGCTTCCCCACATTCAGAACACAGTCTATCTGGTAGTTCAGACATGTTAAACAGGCATAAACTTGATAACAAAGTACAAAAAACGTTTTAAAATAAAACCGTTACTGTCACTTTAAATTTTAAACTGAACACACTTTATTACTGCAATTGCGAAAAAACATGAAGGAATTGTTCAAAATTCACCAAATTTTCACCACAGTGTCTTAAGGCCTTAAAAGTATTGCACACCAAATTTGGAAGCTTTAACCCTTAAAATAACGGAACCGGAGCCGTTTTGAACTTTAACCCCTTTACAGTCCCTGGTATCTGCTTTGCTGAGACCCAACCAAGCCCAAAGGGGAATACGATACCAAATGACGCCTTCAGAAAGTCTTTTCTAAGTATCAGAGCTCCTCTCACATGCGACTGCATGCCATGCCTCTCAAAAACAAGTGCGCCACACCGGCGCGAAAATGAGGCTCTGCTTATGCTTTGGGAAACCCCCTAAGAATAAGGTGTCTAAAACAGTGCCTGCCGATATTATTATATCAAAATACCCAGATAAAATGATTCCTCAAGGCTAAATATGTGTTAATAATGAATCGATTTAGCCCAGAAAAAGTCTACAGTTTTAATCAGCCCTTGTGAAGCCCTTATTTACGACAGCTTCCAGCATTACATCGTCTTGTTAGAATGTGTCATACCTCAAGCAGCAAGAGACTGCACACTGTTCCCCCAACTGAAGTTAATTGCTCTCAACAGTCCTGTGTGGAACAGCCATGGATTTTAGTGACGGTTGCTAAAATCATTTTCCTCATACAAACAGAAATCTTCATCTCTTTTCTGTTTCTGAGTAAATAGTACATACCAGCACTATTTCAAAATAACAAACTCTTGATTGAATAATAAAAACTACAGTTAAACACTAAAAAACTCTAAGCCATCTCCGTGGAGATGTTGCCTGTACAACGGCAAAGAGAATGACTGGGGTAGGCGGAGCCTAGGAGGGATCATGTGACCAGCTTTGCTGGGCTCTTTGCCATTTCCTGTTGGGGAAGAGAATATCCCACAAGTAAGGATGACGCCGTGGACCGGACACACCTATGTTGGAGAAAATATTAATATTTCACATTCCAATGTTCTTCACATATCAGAATATATTAAATTTATTAGTAAATACATATTTCTACACATATCCAATGGTATTTTGCACAAATATATATTATATATAAGTAAAGATATATACAGATATCTCTCCCAAAACCAGTCTCTCCCAAAACCGTCAAGCTAATGTATTGGTACAGTATAAAAGAGGCGCTGGACCAGAGGGTGCATCAAGTAGAATGTCCCATCTTTGGGTCTGTGAAATCTGGTCATCTTACTAAGTGGGATGTGTCTTATCCACCATGTGGCAACAGTGTGTAGTAAAGTTATATGAGCAACAATATAAGAATCCTTTGTGAAAATAAAAAGCATATTTTTGAAGATACATTCAACCTGTGATGATAATTAAAAATGGGCTACGTTAAATTACAACAGAACTTTTTGTTGTCCCCTCAACCAAATATAAATGCTCAAAGTTGAAGGAAACTGCCTGTTCCTTGTATCGTTTGCCAACACCAGAGACCAACGCCCAAAGTTCAGTGTTTCAGTCATGCATTAGAGTTGCTTGTAAAGAATGTCACATTCAGGAAAAGTTATTTCATATGTCCAAGACTGAGTTCCTTCTAATCCCCCCTCTAATTCTACTCAGGTTTCTAACTTTTCCATCACTGTTGGTGGCACCACTATCTTTCCATCACCCCAAGTCCGCTGCCTCTGAGTTACACTTGACTCCAATCTGTCCTTCATACCCCACATACAATTGCCCTCTTCATACTGCCGCAACCACCTATGCAATATCTCCAAAATGTATCAGTTTCTGAGCACTGACATCACTATGCAGCTAATCCACTCCCTGGTAATTTCCCGATTTGACTACTGTAATAGCATACTTACTGACCTTCCTCTCTCCCGCCTCTCCCCCTTTCAATCCATCCTAAATGCCTCTGCCAGGCTAATCCACTTTTCCCATCGCTCTGTATCTGCTGTTATGGGTGTCCGGAGGGTGGGCAAGAGGGGGCACTTGCCCCCCCCCCTGGAATTTGCAAGCACACAGCATTTTCTCCAGGTCACTGTAGATGATATTATTAGAGCCAGTTGTGGTGCAGGTACGGAGGTCCCAGTGACTGCCAAACTGTTTATATTTTTTTTTACATCACATTGCAGCTGTACCGCACAGCTGCTTTGATGTCACTTCCAGTGCTGTTTTCGCATAGTCTGCTTGTTCCCTTATTCTGAAGTTCCTGTGCAGTGACTCACAAAAACGGGAGTGGCTTGTGCTTCTAAATGCTGCTGACAAAATGGAGGTGCAGAACGGTTGTGGGAGCCAGATAATGCTCAGAATGAATTCCAGCCCCTAGAGTTGTGCAGTAGGAGGTATAATGTCAGCAACTGGCAAATAAGTGTCAATGTTTCTATATTTATGTTAAAGTGAGTTTTATATGTATGTCACTGTAAGCAAGTGTGTAAGTTTTTTCATGTGTGTGTTTGAATGAGCAAGTGTGTGTGTTTGTTCCGGTTTGTGTGTTTTTTCATGTGTGTGCTCAAGAGTGTGTGTTTGTTCAGAAGTGTGTATATGTGTGTGAGCAAGAGTGTGAGTTTGTGTGTGTGTCAGAAAGAGCGTGAGTTTGTTCGTGTGTTTGTGTATCAGAGTATGAGTTTGTTCATTTGTGTGTCAGAAAAAAAGTGTGAGTTTGTGTGTGAGAGAAAGAGTGTATGTTTGTTCCTGAGTGTGTATGTGTGAGCAAACGTGTGCATTGTGGGTATTGTAAGAAGCATATATTGTAGAATTGGATTGCAGTGTATAGGTTGGGATTTTTTTTAAATGAGCCAATACATCTACCTGTGTGCCTAAGACTTCTGGGCCTAACTGACTGAGTAGAGTAATAGGATGCTGGGGACTACAGGGACGGTGCACATGATTTAAAATTTAATTTAAGAATATATCGGGTATGAAGAATATTCAGTGGTTATGCCTCTAATCTGAACTCAATTTCTGGTATATAGGTGGCATGATGGGTCCACAGACACTATGTATCTGATCTCAGATCTCATTGGTCACAAAGCTGGCATAAAGTGGCGGCCTGCAAGAGTCAAACAATTAATATTAGGTCTTATGTGGGCATATAGCAGCAATAAAGGGGGCTGCTAAAACCATACATCTGGTCAGATATCTAATTTAGGCTGTCCGGCCATGTATCTGACCTGATCTATCAGAGCATACTGCTGAGCTGATGTCTCATTTGGATGTATATTTTGCACAAATGGGGCTACAGGGGCATGGAAAGGGATGGAATAGCATGTATGTGATCCAAACTATTACTTTCACATATAGCTAGCAAATCATTACTATTATTTTGGTAAACAAATTATTTAATTGAATATATATATATATATATATATATATGCCTGCAAAAGCTATCCTGTATACCGACTATGTTTACAGAGCTGCGGAATCAGTTGGTGCTCTACAAATACCTGATAATAATAATAATAATTATATATATATATACTGTACATATCTTAGTGTGTCTGATTAAAAGCATGTAT